>NW_021131215.1:0-241512 GCF_004193835.3 Ostrinia furnacalis | reverse complement strand
GTGTGTGTGTGTGTGTGTGTGTGTGTGTGTGTGTGTGTGTGTGTGTGTGTGTGTGTGTGTGTGTGTGTGTGTGTGTGTGTGTGTGTGTGTGTGTGTGTGTGTGTGCGTGTGTGTATGTGTGTGTGTTTGTGTTTGTGAGTGTCTATATTTTAGTATTGTCCAGAATATATATTAAATAATAAATAATAAATAAACTTTATTTCTCTTTCACAGAGGTATAAAAACTTATATCTAGTTACAGTAAGTTATCATCATACAGCAATAATACCTTTGTGAGAGACTGGTATCTGTACTAGGGTGCCTAAGACACCCTGTCTAACCGATTACCAGGCCCTCGCCACTACAGACCTAACTACAACTAGATTGGGTACATACTTAATTCATGTGTGTGTGTGTGTGTGTGCGTGTGTGTATGTGTGTGTGTTTGTGTTTATGAGTGTCTATATGTTAGTATTGTCCAGAATATATATTATAATGTGTAGATATATTACGCGAGCGTAAATCACTTACGGATTGTACNACTCTCAATATGATCGATAAAAGCAATCTAATTGACCTAATACTATTTTTATTACCCTAATGTGATGTGAAATACTTTATGACTTTGCATATTCAACGACCTCTATCTCCGTATCTCCGCGTATTTCAGGATTGTCGACATGCTATGAAATGTAGTACTAGTATTAAGCTTTAATTTAGTATACTTTTTGTTTTTGTTGGTTTAACGCCCAATATGCCCATCATCCTTTTATTTTAATTCTGTATTTGACTGAATTTTAGTGGATCAATATAAAACTAAACACACTCTAGTCAAGTGTACAATATGTGGTGTAGTATAGTTTGGAACGAAGACGTGAGCATCCACGCGGCCACGATACTATAGATGACCCACGTTGAACTGTCCCACCAAACTCAATGACAGTGGGGCGCTACCATCGTTCAACTATATGGTTTCCAACATGGAAAAAATCGGAACCAGCGATCCGGTATTGATGGCGCCCCACTGTCAATGTCATGCATAGGACAGCCTCCCTAGACAAAACGCACTTTTTGATCGAATCGAAAATTGAATCCGTCAAAACTCCATACAAAAAAGGGGCTTTTCGACCACTTTTCGACTGGTTTGCGATTATAATTTGCACCCACTGTTCAGAGCCCCGATTACGGTAATTTTTAACGTCAACAATCCAGACACGCTTCTCGATTCTTCGATACGATTGGTCGTTCAACAGCGTACGTCAGCTGTTTTGACCAATCGTATCGCAGAATCAGAAACGCGTCTGGATTGTAGACGTTAAAAGTTACCGTAATCGGGGCTCTGTATTTTGGAACTATGCAACTATACGCAATGGCACAATCAAGTTCACTTCAACGGGTATTGCCAACATCAAAAAAGAAGAAGAAGATCGTCATGATGACAGACGTGAAAATAAGAAATGAATAAAAAAAATGGATTTGTTTTGTTACTTCGGTTAAATTTGAACCTGTTGGTGATTTGTAAAAAGTTTGCCTAATTTGCAAATAAATGACTAAATCGGTAACTGGAAAATACTTTGAAGACCTACAAACTTTATGTAAGTACTTAGTTCAATGAATATTCTGGTGAGTTTAATGTTGTACCTACGCATGTTGAAGTAAAACAATAAGAACTTACTTTTAAGTTAAAATTATCGTACATTAAAAAAAACTTTTTAATCCAGGTTCTAATGTGACTCCTGTAGCGGTCTTGTGAGGATACCGGTGAATAATGGGGCAAGCAATGACTAAGGTAAGTCATTTGACTATTAATGATCAGACCACCATTTTTACTAAATAAATGCCTACTTACACTACTACCACTGACCTGCCCCGATTCGCATGGGTATCAGATCAGAGTATCCTAATAGGTAAGTGTAAAATTAAATGAGTCCCGTCATTGGTGTAAGAAACGCGATTGAATTTATTTTCGAGTGTGTAAATTTTTTGTTATTTATTACTCTGATAAAAGTATTAATATAAATTTAAATAGCCTGTAAGATTACTAAAATGTTTGTTATAATTACATAATTATCTTAAGAGACTAGGCAATGAAAGTCAACAGGAGGTATGTTTTTTTCCGACACTTCCAAAAATTACTAATATATTCCAACCAATTTACACAAAATTTTTGTCAATTTATAAACCTAAGCTTATTGAAAACCATGAAAATCTGTTACCCAGTTGTTGAGTTCATCACAAGGACTTTGTTTATAGTATTTTGTGAATACCTACCTAGCTTTATTTTTGTGTTGTTTAGAATTATTTATCTTCATTTATCATTCTCTTGACTACTTTTTAAAGTAAAAAATTGCTTTCAAATAATAGGTGCTTCAAGGTACATAATAATATTATCTATAATAATGAAAGGTAAAAGTCTAAAGGATTTATTTTATTTCATTAGAAATAGTTCTCAGCACAATTATCATAAACTTGATTGATTAAGTACATTCCTGTACATATTTTATAACATGTAGATTTGATTATATAAAGGGAAGCTAGAATAATAATCAAAACACTAGTTATCCCAGAAAATTTAATACTGCCATTCTTTTCTGTATACTTATATGTGTCATCAATTATCGTCCCTCGCATGACTAACTATCCTATCTCAGTCTTTTGGCGATTTGAGTTAGGACTACAAATTTTTTTCTGCTTCCATTGTCTATGATTTTCTCTAACTCACGTATCTGTATGTTACATTGGTTCTCAACTTATAGATACGTGTGTAGCTAACGTATCTAAACAATAATTTGAAAAAAATATGACTAAATGTCGCAAAACGTTATATCTTCCCTGTGATACCCGCAGTTTATTAGATACTAGCGGCCGCCCGCGACTTCGTACGCGTGGATCCCGTTTTACCCCCTTCATCTATCTTACGCGGTTTAGATTTTTTCATACAAATGTTTTTTCACGCTTACTCCCGTTCCCGTGGGAATTTCGCAATATCCTGTTGTAACTAAGCTTCAAGTTTACTAAGGTACCTGCATGCCAAATTTCAAGCGTCTAACTTAAGCGGTTTACATTTTTCATACAAAAGGACTTTCCCGCTAATTCCCGTTCCCGTGGGAATTTCGGGAATTCCTTTCTTAGTGCACCTCTACGGTACCTAAGCTACGTCCCTTCCAAATTTCAAGTGCCTACGTTTAGCCGTTTAGGCTGTGCGTTGATATGTCAGTCAGTCAGTTTCTCCTTTTATTTATTTAGATATTACAGTTAAACTTATTTCCTTTGGTCTTAGTTGGCATTTTACTATCAACATTTTTATTTTATTTTATTTGTTTAATAAAATAAAAATGACTCCGGTTGGCGTACTTATTTGTTCCATCCAGATGTTGTCCTGTGTAAGATGTTAGCTTCAATGGACAAGTTTCCAATTTTTTCCATGTGCCAATTAGTTTTACAATGGTTTAATGAATTACACAGATGCGTAATTTTATACCCTACAGTTTGAGATAAGTTTCATTAAGATATCTCCAAAACTGCCGAAGTTATCGATAATCAAAGGAATCAATTCCGAAAAAAATCTGTTCGAACTCGACTTAATTAAACTAAATTAAATTGTATATGGGGACCAAATGGCAAGTATCTACCGTCGAACAAAAAAGAATCACTCAAATCGGACGAGAAATCTGTAGGTAATCGGTGAACATCGATTACTCAAAGATACCTAGATGATGTAATTGTCACAAACAAAGTGTACACGTGAGCATGCTAAAAACTAAAAATGCTCATAAAATAAAAACTACTCAACCAAATCAAATTAAATTTTTATGGGACCAAATGGCAAGTATTCCGCATCGATGAAAACAAGAATCACGTAAATCGGCTCAGAAATCTCGGCGTAATCGGTGTAGTATCGGCAACAGTGTTAACTGCCCATTGCCAGTCATGTCATCTCGTTCTGTCGCAAAGAATCACCATTTGATGAGAGCGAGAGCAAAAACGGAAATGGATAGTTAACAGTGTGGCCGTGTGTACATACATAGTAAAAAAAATACCAACCGAATTGAGAACCTCCTCCTTTTGTTGAAGTCGGTTAAAAACAAATTTCAATAAATAAATAAGACGTGGGTAAAAAGCGCCATCTATCGTCATTGGTTAAAATCTACAGCGCTGGACAAAAAATTTCAAATCATGAAACGCCATCTATCAACATCATTAGTAATTAAACGAGTCGCGGGCAGCCGCTAGTTTCATAAATATCTTGGGACAAATAAAAGGCAGACGTACCTACTTGGGGTAGGGCACCGCCGAGAAGGTCAAACGTGGTGAGGAAGACGGTGGGTGGAAGTATGCATCGTGCGATCAACACAGCTTACGATCACAGTCTGTGGAGGAACACTAATGTGGTTAAGCGATCCTCATCAGTGAGGGACCAAGGGAAAATAAATACCACAGGGTCCAATCCTTTTCATTGTTATAGCGCTGACTCGTCTAGCAATATCATACATAAATATCATATTTACAAATCTATTTGTCATTCAAAGCTCGTGAAACTTTCGCCGCGGTGGGGAAAATCGAGGAAAACGTAATGAAATAGGGTACCTAAGCCAAACTTTTTTGCAAATAGCAATAACTACTCGATTTCTCGAAAATCTAGGCTCATTCCATACCACATGCACCCATCACACGTCTTAGTTTGTAAGCCACCACTCTCATTGGCATCGCGGTTGCTTGTTGCGAGAATACAATTTCCTTGTATTGTATGTTAAATTCAACATACTTTGTGGTTGCACAATTTTAAAAAATGTAAATACCTATGAATTAGCTAGCAGCGTTTCAGAAATTATTACGTAATGTTGTTAACTGCACAAAGCACCTTGTAAATGTGGTGTTGGGCTTTCACTGAATTTACGTGTAGGTAAGTAGATATTAAGGCAAGAATGGTTCGTACAGTAACCGCCTAGTGCATGGTTGCAGGCTTTGAATCCGCAAACAACCTAAGGCTTTATTAACACACATTACATTAATTAATTTCTTGAGATTAGCGCGTCCAAGCAAACAAACAAACTTCAGCTTTATAATTATTATTAGTATCGATAATTCGTGAAGATTTAAATTCGTTCGTTGGGTTCAACATGCCTGTTTTTCATGGTGCAACATGGTCTTTTCATGTTCGGCTTTTTATTGCATGTATTTTTAGTTGTTTTGGACTCTTAAGAGCTAACGATTATACGTAAAACTAGATTTTGATATTTAGAAATGTGCGTGATATGAGGGCTTCGCCCTTTTTTCAGAACACAAAAAATATTGCGTAACTCAAGTAAAACATTTAACAGGTTACGAATTTTTGCATATTATATTTAATAACCTTATTAGGACTTTACCCAAAGTATTGTTTGGGTAAAATTGGCATTATTTGCGTGAAGTCGCGCGCGTGGTTCACGCCTGCCCGCCATGCGTCATAAAGTTTTACAGCGGGTAGCTGACCGTGACGTGTGCCGGTGTGCCGCACTGCCGCCGCACCTGTGCCGTGGCGTGTCTCTGGCTCTCTGCGGACTTGACCGTCTCTACTTGTCTTCGCTATTCAACATTATTTAAGTTTGACTTTGGACGATTTTGAATCGTTGAATTGGGATTACAGTAGAACGCCGATTATCCGAATTAATTGGGACCGGGGTCGATTCGGATAATCGAAAATTCGGATAATCAGACATAGACTGGTAATAGAGAAAAACCAACTGTTACAAATATAATAAACTTTAACAAACTGACATATTTCTACTGAGCGTTATTGTAGAACTGCTACAATAGCGCTCAGTTAAAATATATCTGAGTTCCAACAAAACAAATCGAAAATTACTTGATTTAATTTTTTATATTGCGCTTAGAACCGATTCGGATAATTGGCGATTCGGTTAATCGGCGTTCGGATAATCGGCGTTCTACTGTATGTAATTAGTAGAGAAAAAAATTGACAGCGTACTTACTTACATACCTATTTTTAAAACTGTACCTATTAATATTATTATGCACTAGTAAGTGGTGGTCAAAAGCTCCCAAGTTGAATATCAAATGAAAATGAAAATCACGTGTAACCTGTGTAACCTGACGGACAGCTCGAGAGCGGGTTACCGGCCGGTCGGCTCTCTCACGGCTCAACTTTAAATTTAATTAAAAACTGAATTCCGAAGTAGGTAAGTAGATGAAAATAGAGAAATGATTGCCTGCGTTTTTTAAAAAAGGATATCGGTAAACCCTCGTGATCAGCCATTATGCTTGTGTTACGAGTGGGTTCTCCGCGATAGTCAGGGACGCGGCGGGGTTCGTCGAACGTTCCTCAGATCTTGATTCAGTCAGTCGGATATCGACACCGTTGTTGGGCTAAATTCACCTGTATTATAATTCCAAAATATTCTTAAACCAAGTCAAGTCAAAGTATTCCTTTGCAAAGGGTAGGTAGGTACAATAGTATAGGTGCATTAAAAAGTACTTGATTTGCAATTTTAAGTTGCATATCAACTGTCGTCAGCCAAGTTTAAGTAGGGGTTGTTGTGATTGTGAAGCAACTGCATTCATATGACACATGTCACGAAACCGGGGTCACGTTGATTAGAGCTGGTCCGTTTGGAAGATCTATCGGTGGAATCGATAACCTCCTCAGCAGCAGGCAGGGTGCGCGGGGTGGGAGGCGCCAGGCGCCGGCCGGGCGTGGGGCGGGCGAGCGGCGGCGCCGCCTCCGCCGCACCCAGCTCCGGCGCACGCACCNTCGCGCCTCGCTCTCGGCCGCGTCGACCCGCGCGTCGCCGCCGTCCACCGTCTGCAGTCCACCGTCACCGACCACACTTTGGAGTTTCGGTTCGCATCTTACCGGGCAGCATTAGAGTCGTATAGTTATTTTCTAATACTGTCAGGTAAAGATGTCGTCCGCGCTCCACGTTCATCGAGAGGAATTCTGCCCGGTCGCGGAACCGGTCGGACGACGTCGGTTTATATTTACCGGAGACGGCGGCGCCCAGGCCCCAGGACGAGCTCGGCCAGCGTCGTGCAGGTAACGGCCAGGAGCCGCCGCCGCCGCGGGCGCCGCGCCCGGCGGCCGCAGCTGGGCGCTGGCGAGGATGTGCTGTGTTGCTGCCGTGCGCATTACGTCACATGTGTTGGACCGGTCCTGGGCCGCTTTCGAACGGCCTGCGCGCCCGCGCCGGCGCATATGTCTCGTGCTGCCACGTCCATATGTTTATGCTCTCATTCGATGTGTGGCCATTGTAATTCATAGTTTTTATAATAGTGAACGAGTGGTCATAAGGATTTTAAAACTTGCTATTTTCGGCATAATTGTAAATTTCATGAAAAACACATTTTATCACTCGTTCACGTGATACCATGAAAGTAATATTTTTAACGTGTACCTACTTATTATGTTGTAAATTGAACATTGATGGCAATCGTTATTTTCCGTATTAATACCCAATTAAAGTATTGTTAATGATGACTATCTCAATTAATTATTTTTGCACTGGAAACGTGTTCGAAACTGGTAAAAATAAGGAAAATAACGAATGTTGTTGCATGATATTTGGGATCGTTAGTTTTTAAACGTTGATTGGAACGCACGTTGGTTATCGTAGACGTTGTTTGGCTCCTAAATCTAGTGACGTTTTCGAAACTCCTTTGTGGTCGTTTGGTAACTGGTTATTTTGTCGTCCAAATGTATCTACTACTTAAGGCACATTGAAAGCAATAAACTGTCCGAGCAACCGGTCCCTCCCAAAAGTGCCCGTGAAAGCAGCGGCACACGTGTCGCCTGCCGCCGGCTATTAGTATCGATGCTCTTTCGCGCGGACGCTGACTTCGATGAGGCACGATGTTTGGCTTGACTTCCGCAGATAAAACATGCTAAACTAATAGATACAGGACTCTAGGGGCTTACTATTCTAACAAACTTTATGGCAAGTATTTACTTATTTATCAGTAACAAGTATCAAACCGGTCACTTGCAATCTTTAATGCTCTGAATCATCATGTCCTAATAATCACAGTCTGCATTTGTACTCAATGTAGATATTCGTAACGTAGCGTAGACGGGCGCTTCCGAGGCGATGCTATCGAAATAATCCGCGCACTGTTGCGTTTCCCCGTCGTCGCTCACGTAACCCACTTAACTAATTAAAATTCCTCGTGGCGGGCAATGAGCACGCGTTTTCAACTCATTAACTCCGCACACGATGTTCCTGAGGCCGGCCGCGCAGTGTCTGTTTGCGCTGTGACTCGTTTACCTAGGCAGAACGCCTGTTGCGTATGCTATAATGTATTGTTAAAATCGAGTTATTTTGTTACACTTCGATTAAGAATATTCCTTAATCAATTGTGTTATCTTAGTTTATCTATCAGAAGAAAGCTTTTAACGGACATATTTTTTGATAACTGAAGTTGTAATGAGCGAGTCGGCGTAGTCGCGACCACGGCGTCGCCATGCCACGATGTCAGAGGTGGTAGAGGCGCTCGCACGCACACCTAGGCATGTGTTTAGAATTCACTGAAGACATGGATTATTCGACTGTGATGCTGTGCATTATTCATAAGCGGGTGGAAAGTTTTGGCTTTCCGAATATAAAGATGTGGGTCAAGGTCCGAGCCTTCACCGCGCTCTCCTCTCGAGGAGCTGCTTTCTGGCAATTTAGATGCAACCTCAATTCCATGCCACTTAATTAGACATTATCACTTCCGCTTCTAGCGCTCGACTATGTTTTGAATTATGTTAGAAATCGCTGCCCAACGCCGAGATAATTTGAATTTATAATTTGCCAGTTGAGAAACGCTGAAGATACAAAACTGTTAGGCTCATGTGGCGCCTGGCGTCGGTCGGTGGCGCAGGAGCGGTGACATTGGCCAATGTCGAGCGCGCGGCGCGGCCGGGCTGCACGCTGGCCGCCGTATCGCGCCGGGGCGGGGGTCAGAGATACTGCGCCCGGCGAGGACAGCGGGTTATCGCGGGCTCGGCGCATCCGCCGCACGCCGCCGCCGCATGCCGCCTCCTCCCTATCGCAGCATCCTACCGAGACCCGACTTCGCCTACGTGGACGAGACTCGATAAATGCCGGTGAAAGCCGCAGTAAATTAATCGCTCAGGTGGATTCCGCTTTCCAATTGAATTTTTATCGGTATCGGAGTGTCGCCGGCGGGACCGGTTCTTAATTTCCTATAGGTAGGTGCGCGCGTTGTGCATCTATTTCGGGAGTCGTTGACCGCGAGTTTGGCACTAACAGCGGCCGGTTTTATTCTGTCCTCGTCGGGCGCGTACGCGGGCGCGGGCGCGGCGGCGGGCGCGGGCGCGGGCGCTGCTCATACACGCGTATTTCAGGCGATGACGTAACGCAGTGAGTCGTCCCCGGGCGCCTGGAGGGACATGCCTAATCGAGTATAATGTTATTAATAAGCCGGGGGCGGGCCGACTCGCCCTCGCATAAAACAATGTTTATTGCCCATCGGGCGCATGCGATCGCGACACAAATATCATATCGCCGAGTCGTTGCACGCAGCATTGTTGCCGGTCGCGCTATTAATACGCGCCTGATGCTAAAATGGTCACCAGACTTGTCACGGCCCCTCACGGTGGGATCGTTCTTCTTTACGCCATACGTCTGATGTGTGCGATCGTTGTGGCAAATGCTTCTGCTGATTGATTATTTATTTATTTATTTATTTATTTCCACACACATTATCACTATCTTTACAGGTACTTAAAACCTAATGCGATTAATTTCTTTTTGCCGCGTAAGAATATAATATGAATGTTGCTAGTTAGTAGATGCCGGTGATATTATTATTGAAGTGACAAATATCTGAACGCGTATTCGGCGATAACGGTCGTTATCTGGCGACGCGCGGGCCGCGGGGCGAGAGGCGCTATCGCGGCGTGTTGTGGCTGCGGTGACCCTGTGTACTCACGCATGGACGCTTCGNCACTTAAGCATTTTTCTTATACTGCGTGCGGTCGTTGCGCGTGCGCACAAAGGAATGAGACCGCTCGGACACCGAGCCCACAGCGTGGTAGGGGTGGGGTTGCCCGCTCTTTTGTTTTTTAATACTACTACGCTGAATATTGTGTGCGGATTGGGTTGTCGTACAGGGGTACTACATGGTAAAATAAATCTCGGAGGCGAAAGCAGGATAATCCATATTATTGACTAGTTTTGTCTTGTCATATCACATTGTTAATACTACATTAACGAGGAATCCGCGTGTAGGTAAAATGAAGCAATAAACAAGTGTGTAGCGTGCCACGTGACGCGGGCGTGTGGCGGACACATGTGCTGCGCCCGCGCCGCGTCTTATCGCGCCACACCGCGCCGCCCTGCGCCACATCGACGCTTCGATGCTTGCCACAAACGCACTTTAACAAATAAACGCAAATATCAACATAGAAAACAAACGTGATAAAGCGAACGTGTGATGTGCGAGATACACTATTACGTCAGCGCTCTCACTGCGCTCAAAACATAGACATTTTTTTTTATCCACCACGAGGAAGCTCTTGGCCTGTATCTCACCTGATGGTAAGTGATGCTTAGGCCGAAGGTGGGAGTGAGCTTCACCCGGAATCCTCAACCATGGAGGAACTGGCTATCTTACCTCTTAACTGCCGGAACACAACAATGCTGTAATATTGTTGTTATAGCGACAGACTTAGTTAAGATGGTGGTAGCTAGCCAGGCGGACTTAGAACAAGCCCTACCACCAACCAAACCCAACAGAAAAATCTGGACCTCTGCGTCTGAAGCAGATGGTCTTACCACTAGACTACAGAGGCGGTTGAAACTATCTATCTATTGGCCCGAGTTTTGAAGACACTAGGTTATAGGCATTTAAAAGATACTGTTCAATTATGATATCAAATGCTAAAACACAACTATTATTATATTTCTTAACTATCATTTTGGTCAGCAGATTAAATAATGTAAGCTGCATTGAGCGACCTACGTACGATCAATAAAATGTTGATAACCAGCCATCTTATAAATAATTATAAGATGAATATTACATTTTGTCCATCGAAAAAGCGCAATAAAACTTTGCTGATCATTCACAAAATGGGCGCAACTCTTACAAAGATCATTCTATTTTAAACTTTTTATTGGGAATGCGTGTATTCAAGATACACACATAATAAATAAAATTAAATAGTTTTATAGTTTTGTAATAATTACGCCAATATCTTAAATAAAAGAAAGTTTAAGTAAGTAAACAATATCATTGTGATTGTTATAAATATTCTAGCTAAAAATTAGACATAATATTTTCTATGGTAAGTTAGTTAGATGAAAACCTAACTAGTAGAATCAAACTTGATCCTATTTAGAAACGTAGCGTTTCTTTTAATATGGAAACGAACGAACCTCTTTTTTAAACTGCTTAAAGATTATGTTTTATCTGCTGACCAATAATTGTGAAATCTTGCAAAAGCGAGCTAATTTTGCACCTCGTCTGTTTATTAAGCAGAAAAAAGTAGAAGCAGATTGATATTGGTTAATTGTTTTTTAGCAAGGGTAGTAGACCGTTTTTTTTTACAGCCATTTAATTTGACAATTTTCAAATTTATTCTATTTATTTATCAAGACACTCAACAGCTATATTAAAGTTTTTAGAATACTTTTGTTATAATAACTGTATGATATTATTACAGTGCTTTTGCCATGCCTACCTAAATAGTCTCAACTCAAAAGTGTTTAATAACGGCTCCATCGACACTGGTTGCAAAGAAACGTTTTTTTGTACATAATAAAATGCAATTATCCACTTGCAATGTTTTTAAATCATTCAACTGCGCGGGCAGTCGAGGCGGACCTTTTTACTGCTGGTTTTTGCCTCCAGTCCAACCGTCAGAAGTTTTTATGCGCCCATTTTACGCTAGACAGGGCTTTTTACAAGTTCAGCTTTTAAAAGAGAATACGTTATGGACGTTATGTGATAGTGATAGTAGTGATTTTTTTAAATTTACTTATTGTATGTAATCGACATTCAAAGCTAGTTTTATTTATAGACAGAAAATCCCACCAAAACATTTTTATGTAAAACTAGCTGACCCGGCGAACTTTGTTCCGCCTTAATGGCAATAAATAAGCAGACTTTTTTTTTTCGAACGGGATAAAAAGTATCCTATGTCCTTCTCCTGGCTCTAAACTACCTCCCTGACAATTTTCAGCTAAATCGTTTCAGCCGTTCTTGAGTTATAAGTGGAGTAACTAACACGACTTTCTTTTATATATATAGATGCCGAAAGACGAACCGTTTGGCTCACACTGTGATAAAGTTATCGGATTTCATGTAGAGCCAAATTTCTAACTCTATCTACACCTCAGTCAAAATATGTAGCATATTTTGCTGTCGCATGTCATTTATTAGTTATTTTATTCAGAAGTTTTCTTTATTCAGAAAACTCAGTGACCAAGGGCATCGGTCAAATCTTTTATTTGAATTTTGCAGTCAAAAGTGTTGATCGATTATGAGTTTTACTGTAACACATACATGCATTGTTACAAATTGAAATTTAAACGCTGTAGTATTTTTGAGTAATCTTTAATGAACACAAAGCAACTCGTTTGCCCTTTACCTTGACACGCCCCGGCGCGTCGGCGCCCGCGAAGCCTAGCGCTGCCGCGCCCGCCGCGCCCCACTCTCGCGCGTGCAAAAGACATCAACGGCCTGTAACGCTCATGGACAAAATACTAAAAGGCTGATAATATATTTTTTCGAAATTAATTTTTTCTACTTCGCATTTTAAACGTCAGGTCATGTGTAGTTACTAGCTGATCTGGCAAAATTCATACGACCAATAAAATGTTGTCTTAACTTATCTATATAAATAGCAATATGTATTAATTTCTGAACGTATCCTGTTTGATACCTATTTACAATAGCTGGCTCGGCTCGGAACTTCCGTTAAATTAATGTGCGAACTTCCGTTAAATTAATGTGTAAAGTAATGTACGATTCTAATGGTGAAAGAAATGTCCAAACCGGTCCATTAGTTACGGAGCCTATTTAAACAACAATCTTTAATTTAATAATAGTGTATCTGTGTATAATAATTAAAGATTAAGCCTACTGTGTAATTTGTACGTGCCAAACTTTTGCGTTGCACAGTTATTGATAGACAAATGCATGAATTAACGTGATCCATCTTAGTTTGTATTATTCAACTAAATTATCAATTTTATTATTTGTTTAAATCATAGGCTAAAGCTAATTCATTTTGTGCGATAGTGCGGTCTGCTCATGTTTTATGAGTTTGTTGTAAACAATAGTTTATTTTAATGCCCGCTACTAAGTTTAAGTTATTTACAATCTTTAATGTAAGTTATGTTGACTAAGTGATATTAATTTTATCTCTGTCCTACGCTAATACTTAATTTAAATATGGGCTTGTTTGTTGTTTGGTTGATTGATTCGTGCGTGGCTATCTTTAAGTATTCTTCTTCGCTATCGTATTTATTTTTATTAACTAGCAATTACGATTCCAATTCAAAATATAAATAAATTTAATGAATAGTTCAGTCTTATTTGTATTAAATAAATTGTGAAATAAAGCTTAGCTCTACATTAAATCTAGTAAGTTTTTAACAGTGCAAGCCTTAATTGTCTCGTATCTCGTACTAGGAGTTAAAAGTTTGTATCAGGTAAGAATAAAAACGAATAAATTCGAAAAAAATAATGTTTTTGCAATGTATTGTGAATGTACGAGTAGGGTACAATTGCGACGTTTACATCTTACTCTTAAGTAAAAATAATTTAGAACTTATGGCGGTTTGACGGTTGACTATTGTTTAGTATTCGATGTATCGGAGTGCGATTGTGTAACGATCCGGAGGTTCTCATTGACGTTTCTAGCAAAGACCAGATGTCGCGTAGACGTCATACCTTTTTCCGTGTTTTATGTAGTTGGTACGTATATTTTCTAGTGTGTTCTCGAAGCGAGATTAAATTTCTGAAAATGTCGCTAAGTATCAGCAGTCAGATGGATACGACAACAACAAAGTCAAAGTCAGAATAATTGAGGAGGCCTATGTGCAGCAGTGAACTATACTCCTAGGTTGATGAGATATACTTACCTGTAAAAGTGTTTGAAAGAAAAACAGCTAGAACTAGAGGTCACCTTCCTTATATTTGATAGAAAGCCAATATTGATGTGTCACATGTGTCATCATGGATGTCGTTGAGTAAATAACAGTGACAATCAAAGTACAACCATAAGTTTATGAAAAAATTTGGTGCTACAAACAACCTTTCGTAATTTTCACCGGTAATATATTTATTTTTTTATTTTGTTCGGAAAACATACAGTGAAACAATAACAGATTATAATAGGTGCGGTTATAATAGAAAAAACTGTAAGTTTGAGCATTTCTTCCAAGGTGTATTCAAATTGAACACTCGCACAGAGGCGAAGGTGTTTAAGCAGCTGCGTCCGAAGGCCGCACTCCGCCCGGCGATCGACGACTCATCGCGGACGTGAAAACATGCTTCATTCCTACAGTTAGGTACGATGTCGTTAAGTGCTATCTTATTGTGTCACTAATTCACTATGAGTATCGTTTTCTCGATTTTTCTTCGGCGGTTAGGATTCCACTTCTGCATAATAAATTATTTTTTTAATTAGCCACGACCCTGTGCTATTAAGGATGTTGAGATAAATAATCGAGAGATATACGAGTAGATCCTTATTATATAAATAGGTATTCGCCAGCCAGCAAGATCAGTGTCTGTGAAGCGATTTCTACAGTTAAGTTCCCCGGACTGCACTTTCAGGTTTTGCGCTCGCAGAACACGTTGTATAACTCTGCGCGCGCCCGCGGCGCCGCCTGCTGGCCGCTGGGGTCCACTTTGCCGGACACTCGCGAGCGTAAATAGCCGCACGAATCGAACAGTCCCAATGTCTAAGATTCTCCGGTGACTAAATTATTTGATGGCATACTCGTATTATTTTTAGATAACATTGTTACCGTCGCATGTTTGTTTGCGTGCGAGCGGCGAGCGGCACTCCTGCGTTGACGCTGCCGGTGCGCACTATAAATACCGAAGCTGCTCCGACGTCCCGTCGCTGGCGTCCGTGACGCGACCACATACATATTTATGGGGAGCGTCGATATAATGCACAGTGCAGGTAATATTCAACGTCGCGGCGTGCGGCGGCCGCTCCCGCGCCGCGAGTGCTAAGTTCAAGGCATCCGTTGCTCAACACCAGCAGCACTGCCTTGTCCCCGCGCCGCGCTAGAACAATGGAGACAAACGCAGTGTCGACCCGTCACTTTACCTACAAAGCCTCGCGTTTCACGGACTCATAAATAAACACAACATTTTAGAAGTTACGCAAACAGAAAATATTTCATTGTAGGGTAGAAGTTATTTAAGTACATACGAGGTGTATTCAGAAAACATGGGGAATTTTAAAATTTCGTGAGTATGGAGAGTGCGATTGATTTTTTAAAATTTTTATTAAATTAGTTCATATGCCCCTGAAGTATAATAACATTTTCAACTCTTTTCGTTGTTTACTTTTTCTGTGGCAATCATTTAGGTTAGACATGTTTTACGAGTCCGGCGATTTTTGTTTGTTAGGAAAAATGGATCAAAGAATTTGAATCAAGTTTTACTTATAAAATGACATGAAAGTAATTGAATTCTACAGACTGCTATGAGTGAAACAAGGGTCTACGAGTGGTAAAATTGTATTCAAGAAAACCATGAAGGCACATGAAGGCGTACAAGATGACGAGCGCTCTAGACGCACCAGCATATCACCAACCCATGAAAATGTGAAAAACAGAAAGAATTGGCTATGAAAAACCGTCGAATCACAATTAGCGAAGATGTTCATATCGTTTAACTCATGCCATGAATATTTTTTGGATTTTTTTGGCAAAACACATGGCAATAAAATTTGTTCTAAAATTGTTGAATTTTGAGTAAAAGTGGCAGCGAATTTTTGCTAAAACAATACTATAACGATGTCCCTGTCTCCAAATTTTCCAAAAAAATATATGTGTGACTGTGACTTGTTCCTATTTCAGAAATCAAAAATAACTTTAAAGGGTCGTCGTCTTATAGGCATAGATGATATTAAACGTGCGTCGCCAAAAGATGTAAAGGCTATCTCAAAGATAGACTTCGAATTGGAAATAGCGCTGGCACACGTGCACAATGTACAATAAGGACTATTTTAAAGGTGACAATATTAATTTAGAGTTAGATGAACAAATAAATACTTAAAAAATTAACTAAAATTCTTGCTATTTTGGTTACATTTACAGACTATATAATTTGTTTCTTCGTTAACTCGAATAGAACTAATAGAATAATAAAAGTACATAAATAATATTACACTTGAGGCCCAATTTCACCAACAAACGAGCCTAGAAAGAAACATAGCTGAATCTATGTTCAATCAAGATGTAATTGTCATGGCAACGGATTGTTTGCCATCATAACAGAAAATGATTTTGTTAGGCTGAGTTGCACCATCTTACTTTAACTTTAACAAGTACGTCGAAAATCTGTCAAACTCCATACAAAATACGCCGGTTATTGTTATAGTTGCGGTCAAACAAAGCAAGTTGGCAACTCAGCCTTATTATTTCACTGACACTTTCCGGGACAGTAACCCACACACAATAGAAGTTTAATTGTTATGACGGGGACGGTAAATAGCTGGCATCCCTTATTTGCGGCTAGATTTAAGTAGGCAACCCTATATCATAATAAACAGAAAAAAAAATTCTTGCTTTCATCTATACTATCTATTTCTATACTAATATTATAAACCTGAAGAGGTTGTTTGTTTGAACGCGCTAATCTCAGGAACTACTGCCGGTGCCGGCACCTATTCAAGTTTCAACCACAATGCTTACCACTCCTGGAGAGTTGTCGAGAATGACAATGCGCAACTTTGAGGCCCTGTAACTTCTTTATTTGTAGATAAATTTTCATGATTCTTACTTTTTTAAGTTTTATTAAAAGAAAAAAATTGGAAACTTCTCCATTGTAGAAGTGATTATTTGATGAATTAATAATATTATGCTGGATCTAGCGGCCGCCCGCGACTTCGTACGCGTGGATCCGTTTTACCCCCTTAGGGGTAGAGTTTCGTAAAATCCTTTCTTAGCGGATGCCTACGGAACTTATTTTTATTTTTACTTATTATTTTTGAGTGATTTCAAACATATTAGTAGGTAGCTAAAATTTAAATTTAAAAACGTATACCGTTTTAATTTTCCCATTAAATCATGGTCCCATGGAATCAAAGTTACGCGCGTCACTGTCGTTTAATACGAGCAGTTTATTTCGACGATAGATTCAAGTGCTTATGTAGTACTATGCTAATTTACTACGGGAATACTTAACGATAGCATGAATATATGTAGATGTGAATGACGCGGTTGAAATAGCATTGACGCAATTAAATTGGTTTCCAATTAGTAATACAGTTGGTAATTTGGGTCGGTTGCATCGCCAGTTAGCGCGGTTTCAGGAAAATGTGCTTGTTATTGCTCAACGGATGCGTTTGTGAAACGAGAGCAACCTTGAACACTGCAGTGCGAGGAAGGCGCCAGTAGCAATACTATGCGTCAAATATGTAATGTTGATGCTTTGCTAAGCGCCGATTAACAAAACAAATACATAATAATTGTGTGGTCTGATAACTAGAAATAAAACGACAAATTCAAATAATTGCAGGAAAAACAAGAAAACAATTATTGATAACAGTGATTAAAAAATCGCCATAATTTTTTCGATTTCAGGTGGTTAATTTACAGTTAGATACAGACTAATTTAGTCAATTAAGTACATGCAACAAAAACAGGAAACATGTAGGTAGGTACAACTGAAACTTAAAAACATCAAAATATTCCTTTTTGGTGTAAAAGCTCTTTTCTATCAACTATATTTTTAATTTTCTTTTAACAACATTTGTGTTTGATATTTATTTCTCACACAGGTCGAAATGATATTATAGTAATTTATATATGTATTCTCAATTCGAAAACACGCGAGAAAAAAAATTGAAGCAGTTTTTAGGTCAAATTTCGTAAAAAATTAAATAAAATCAAAGATATCAATTTAAAAAAATTTGTTCACTTAGAGTCAAATGCGCGAACTTGTATTCTTAAAATGACCTTACCTACACACCCACGAAGTTTGTCAAACCTTCCGCCAAACACCCTGTATTTACAGATAGTTGCAGGTAATAGCACAAATAATTTAAAATTGATATTGTATTATTTTACCTAATTAAAATTTGCATGTTTCATTTTTACCTTTTTATTATATTATGCACTTTCCTGCGTCCGTCCTGCTTAAAGCGCTACAAACCGGTCTCAGTTGGTCTTCAATATCTCTTTAAAACGAGCCTCTAGTTGGTCGTGTTCATGCTGATATGTTACATTTATTGATTTTATTTGTGATCATGGTAAGACTGTAAATTATTTAATGACCTAAATCTATACGTCTTATCTATCTATACAAATATTATAATGTATACTATTTTTACTAATATTATAAAGCCGAAGAGATTATTTGATTGATTGAACGCGCTAATCTAAGACCAGGACCTACTGATCCGATTTGAAAAAAATATTTTTGTTTTGGATAGCCCGTTTATCGAGGAAGGCATCTAACATCATCCTACAGGCAATAGAAGCGGAGCAGTAAAGAAAAATGTTACAAACAAAGGTAAATTAATATTGTTCAAACTATTTTCACGCGTACTAAGTTGCGGGCACAGCTAGTAAATAAAATGGTGACAATGAGGTTGTTTAGGCAAAGCTTGGCACAGATGTCGCTGTGTACTTCAGACCCATAATAAAAAAGACGCATAAAAAGTTATCAATAAACTTTCAGCATTGTTCGAGTTTTACTCATCGGTTTACATTTATTATAAAGTCTAGTAGTAAACAAATACTACTAAAGGATTTTTGAAGGTTTTTATGCGACAGGACGATAATTGTTGTGATCATTAGTGACTGTGAAATCTTAGTTTTGAATAACAATTGAACTTATGTGCGACGTGATTACTGTGGTTAAATAAGTATTTAGTTTTTATAATGTATAGCACATGGAACGTAGAGGCCCTGAAAGCTAAATTAAGAGAACGGGGTGCATCTTTGAAGGGCAGAAAAGCAGACCTAATTGAAAGGTAAACATAACCTCAATTTCATGTTATAAATTTTATTCATCGTATAATATTAGCCTAGACGTCTTAATGATCTAGGTGACATCAAAATGTAATGTACTTCGCGGCTTTAATAAGTGAATATTTATTTTACAGACTTGAGGCATATGACAGGAATCAGAATTTTGATGCTGTTCAAGCGGAAGAAAATGATGATCCAAAAATGGTTTTACCAGAAAATGATGCTTATCGGGACATCAACAGCAGTATGAAGCTACCACCAATTACAAAGGAACATATAACCCTTTATTTCTTACAGTAAGTTCATTCTTTTAAGTACAGTTCTTACTAATTCTGATACAAAAACCTAAATCATTTAACAATGATAATTACCTAAATAAATTTTATTTTTTTTTCACTTTCAGATTTCATAAGAACCCAAATGATGGTAAATCATTATATGAAGCACGCTTCCTACATTTTTTGAGAGCAGCATTTATTGGTGACTCCTGGTACTTTAAAGGATATGTCAAAGCTTCAATGAAAAGAATTATGTATCAAGCTAATGTTAAATTAAGTATAAAAGGTGAGATTTTGGAGTGCAACTGTGAATGTGTTGCTGGTAGTGGAGTGAGTGCTCACTGCAAACATGTGGCTGTAGTTCTTTGTGGACTTGAAAATTTTATAAATGACAAAATTCTTCTGAAAACAGAAGCACCCACAGAAAAACTACAAACTTTCCATATGCCAAAAAAAATTTTTACAGGCAGTCCATTAAAAGCGCACAAGTTGCCATCCAAAAGAAAATCTATTGAGAATATTGTATTTGAACCATATAAAAAAAGAATTAATATTCAAGAATATACCCAAAAAGTGAGAAATATTATTCTTAACTGCAAATCCCAAATGCCCTTTAAACAACTATATGGGCCTGCAAATCCATATGCGATTGAAAATGACCATGATTACTGTGGACCTGTGACCAACAAAATTTTTGAGCAACTAGAATTAAATACATTATCTTTAAACAGAATTCAAGAAATAGAACATGAAACTTGCGGGCAGCGAGAAAATCCTAAATGGTTTATTTACAGAAAATGTCGCCTGACTGCTAGTATATTTCATACTATATGCCATATGAAAGAAACCACTAAAAATGGTTATGCCATGCAAATACTAGAAAAAGAAAATATTTTATCAAGAGCTATTATGCATGGTATAATTAATGAAAAAGTTGCATTAAAACAGTATATTGATTTATACGAGTTAGATGTGACAGAAAGTGGAGTGCATATTTCAGAAGAAAGGCCCTATTTGGCTGCTTCGCCTGATGGTATTTTAAATGAAGAGACAATAATTGAAATAAAGTGTCCTTATGCTAGTAGACATCAAGTTATAAGTCCAACTACAGTACCATACTTAATCTACATTGACAATAAGTTATGTTTAAAAGCAGAAACACCATATTATTATCAAGTTCAAGGGCAACTTTACTGCAGTAACAGAAAATATTGTAATTTTATAGTTTATACCTTTAAAAGTTTAGAGGTGGTTTTTGTTAATAGGGATGATGAATTCATAGAGCAAATGCTATACAAATTGGACTCTTTTTATCATTCTTATTTCAAGAAAGCTATAATTAACAAATATTATTATAAGAATTATTTAGAAATTATAAAACATGATTTTTCTGAATAACCATAATTAAACGTGTTATTTTTTGATGATTATTGTGCCAAGGTATTGTGAAAACAAAAAATAAAAGATATTTTATAATAAGGCTTTTATTTAGAACTATTGTCTGTATAACAAAATTGCTTATTAAAATTTCACCTTCGAATTAACAAAATATTATAAAAATGAAACACTTCAACCAAAAGGTTTCTAGACATTGAGATAAGATGCTAAAAATATTAATTTACAATTTTTTCCCTAAAGTTACATAACATGAGGCAAACAAAAAATATTTTTGACATTAACGGAACATAGTATGCATTGACATCAGTTTTAAAATTTTTATAAGTTTTTATCAGACCTATTAAACGTTCAATATGTATTCGATTAGCAGCTAATTTCTGGTCATGTTTCAATTTTATCCCAGGTAATTGAGATAAACCTTTCAAAAAATTTGGCACAAGTAATGTTATGTCTCTAGGTGCTAACAAATCTTGAGTGTTAAATCCCCTATCTGCCATGATTCCATCACCTGGATTACATTTATGAATAAGATTACAGCGTTCTATGATTTGCCTGTCACTAGTTGATCCTCCATATCCTTCTGAACAATATGACAGTAGTCCACCAGGTGTGGAGCCAACCAGAAACTTAATTGTGTTGTGATGTTTGTAACTACTAAAAGTGGCCTGTTGTGATTTTGGGTTTTTAGGTCTTGTGATAGGCACTTCAGTTCCATCTATAATTACTCTGGTAATTTTATGGTTTTTTTTAAACTGTGATGGCATAAAATAATCAACGAGTTCTCTACTTGGCCATATATTTAGTTTTGACCACAATTGGTGTACAAAATTTATCCATGTTACAAATACATTACCTACTTCTGATTTACTGATATCAAAATGTTTTGATAGAATAAAATCATCTAAGTTTCTTCTGAGTTTCATTAACATAAGTAAAAACTGATCTTCAATAGACATATTCATAACATGATTCCTACGATAACAAATACTGTATGCCATCGGCAAAAGAGTTGATAAAACAGTCTTAAACTTCTCAAAGCTTTCCAGTCCAGTATAGTATAGTATAGTTTCATCATCTGTCATAAGCTGATAGTTTGAAAAAAGCAAATTCAAAAGTGGAGTTTGTGTAAATGAATTCACAAGCCTGATTGATCTTTCTGGTTCATCGCTAACCGTGTTTCCTTTTTCATGTGTTTTAATTTCAATTTCCATTTGTACATCGGGTAGATTTTCTTCTTTATCAGAGACTTCAATTCTATCTTCCATGGAGTAATTACCAGTAAGTGTTTCTATAGGGTTCTGTGGAGGAAATAATGCTTTCTTTGCTGACCTTTCCATGTATCGATTTTGTCGTTCTATAGCAGATGTTGAAGGTTTAGGTGTCCATGGGAAAATGGAAGGAACAACACCTTTTTTTAGGTGTTTACAAAGTGGTGGCAGTCCTGGAAATAAATTTCACTTATTAATTTCAGTGACAACAAACACACGCATAATAACCTGTTATCTAGAAAACTAATTAAAAAATATATGATTAGAACCATTTCTAATAAGATAATTTTACCTGTCGTAGCACAAATTTCTTGATAATCGGATTCTTTAAAATGTTTATAGCATAACCTCGAATTCTTTGAAGCTTTGAATTTTTTTATTTTTGTAGCTTTTTCCCATAACTTTTTTAACTTCGGATCATTTGGAAATGTATGTCTTCCATTCTCGTTGCACCCTACTATCACACATCGAGGCATTTTTTATTTAAACCAAAAAATAAAACTTTGTTATTCCTCCAACTTGTTTGTTATGGGTCAGAAATACAAAGCGCAGCCTAGCGGAGGAAAAATGTACTATCCAGTAAACAACTCCATTGGTACCATCATTAAAAAGAAAACTGTGTTTTATTTTTTACTTAACCACGTTTCAGGGAACAAAAATGAAATATTAAAAGAAATAGGTACGACAGATTACGATGCAACTTGCAGAATACCTTGAGGTTCACGGTCGGCGCCAAGTCCTTGCTAGAGAATTATAATTATCGGTAACGGGCAGGCCCGCGTGGAACGGGACCGCGCGCGGGGGGCGCGCACCTGCGCCTGCGCACGGTGCACGCGGACCGGCCGCCTCACACTGCCACCAGCATTTGGAGCCTTCACGAGCTCATTTTCATACCCATCTTTTACTTCTGGGGATTTACTAACCTTCTGCCCACTAAAATCATGAGAAAAAATAAGAAGACAGACAAACAAAACAATGATTGTTCAAATCTGTTCTACTCGATTTTATGATTTTCAGTTCTCCAGGAAAACACCATCTAATAATTTAAATGGAAGTTCACTAAAATCATTTATTTTTAAGAATCGCAAGTCATCGGAAAATTAAAAAAACACTCGGATCAAATGGTTTTACTTGCCCTAGCAACGTAACAACAATACCTATAATCCGATGAAATTGAAAATATAAACATTAAGCTGATAGTCGTAGTAAATGACGATCGACGATCTGGTAAAGGTCGCGGAAGAGCCTGGATGCGGGCAGCGCAGGACCGTTCATTGTGGAAAACCTTGGGGGAGGCCTTTGTCCAGCAGTGGACGTCATTTGGCTGAAACGAACGAACGAACGAACGTAGTAAATGACAGTTCTATATAATCGTTGAGTCACGAGAAAAAGTATTTCAAGGTTCGCAACTGCATTGTTTATACCTACCGTACGGTATATTTATTATTAGCAAGCATTTCAATAATAAAACGAGTGCGATATCAGCGCGTTTCCGCCGGCAGCGTGTTCGCATTCTCTGTAGCACGTTAGAGCTGCACCGCGACAACGCGCGCGGCGTGCTGCATTGTTTTGTTATCTCCTCAATATCGCCCGATAACTGCTGTTTAGCACGTAGTACATCTACCGATAACCCAATCAGGTGCCAACTAAACAACAGAGGCGCCTCCATTGAAAAGGCAGGTTTTGAGGTTATTTCGAGCGGCGCCGACACGTGCGCCAACGTGCTTACGGCCCGAAGCCTTCGTGTGTGGATGGACAAATAGTTACATACGCGAGTTTTTTCATAATTCGATCTTAGTTTATTTCATAATATAGAACTGCATATGGCATTCTTTTCATAAAATACAATAAGTATCGTAGATTTCCAATAAAAATTTACTGGTGGCTTGCTTCACACTTCGCACTGACTTCTCGAGCAGAAAGTTGAAGTGATAGGTAGGTAATTTATAAGTAATTAGTCGAGTATCGTCAGTCATCGTTCCACTTGGCTGGGCCGTCGATGCGCGTGCGCTGCCGGAGTGTGCGGCATCGGCACCGCGTGGTGACAAGTGCGGAGGGTCGGTCGGCGACCTCGCCGCCGTGGGCGCGCGATAAACTTCATACGCTCATCTACATAACACACATGTGCACAGCCATAAGCCGTCTGTATCGCTCCGGCTGGTTATGTTCGATGCCGTTACATTTCTTGCTTTGAGATCTCGTTCGGTGCTCGGTTCTTGTTTCAAAACTCGCCGGCCCCGATCTGCGGTGAGTCCGAGTATTGATGCCACCAAAATTTAAAAATGTTCACGATATAAGCAAGTATCTTATCGCGCTATCGATTCAAAGCAGTATGTTATCTAAGTAATCAAAAACGAAGTCGCTCTATTAACGACGTAAAATGGCTAAATCATTAGAGCTGGACTAGCGTGGTAAATGTGGTAATGCCATTCTCTGACGTAATAGAGGCAAGTGACACATGTAACAGGAACAGTGCTATTTTTAGCACTTTAAAAACGCGGTTAGTTAATCGCGTAACTCTACTTATGGGATTAAAATGCCGTGTTTTAATTAAAACGCGTTTGTAAGGCAACACTTGAGCGTCATTGGTTTTCCTTCGAGAGTTTTTGCTTACGTGTATGGATTCACACGCGAGCGCCGGCAGTCGTAGCAAGAACTAGCGTTTGTTTTCGTTATGTATCTCTTCGGTATTGTTCTGCGCCTACTACTTGCTGGATTCGGTTACGATTACAGATGCCTGTGCTTTAGAACGCAAATTCCAATAGGTAGTTGTCCAACATGCTCCATACTTTACGAATAAAACGGATACAGAAGAGATTTCTTTGGCATTTGTCACGCTCCTTTGGTCTTACAAAAAAGCATTCATCTTATAGAGAAAGGCTCATGCACTTCAAAATGCTATCACTAAATTTGCGTAAGGACTAGCTTGACCTGTTCCTCTAGAAAAGTGGCAAAACGTGACTGTTGTAAAGATGGTCGAAGAAAGGTCGTTTTTTGTATGGTTACATCGCTCCGTGAATAGATTCGATCGAATCGAATCGAAAATTCGATCAAAAAGTGCCACGCTTTTCTCCAAAACATCATAAGAAATAAGGTTGACGGTGGCCAACTCCTGAGTAAATTTAATCTTCTCGTACCACGTACGATCCCCAGCAAGCCGATCTCACCCCTTAGTGCCCCCTGCCGCAAAACCGTCCTGGGTAGGAGCTCTACCATTCCTCGTTTATGCAAGTTGTTAAATGAGCACAGTGTGGCAGTGGATTTATTCTTTCTAGTTTGCCTTACGGTTCATATCCATAACATCCCTGCTTTAAACATATTACTTTACAAATTAGAAGCTGTGTCCGCGACTTGTTCGAAAATCGTTTGAATATTATTTCCTGTTATCGTTACATTTTTCATGATGCTCCTTCTAGTGGTTGTAGCTATGTTACATGGCTGTATAGCCTTCCTTGATAAATGGACTATTCAAAACAAAAAAAATTTTTTTAAGATTGGCGTGTTAGCTATAAGCACACACACTGCAGCTTAATCGTGCAAATAAAAATATACCATAACGCAATGTCTACTTCTGTTAAGATCCTCATATCACATTGTATTGAAATAATCGTTTAATTAGACCGCTTTTCAATCGAGTTTTAGTTGTTGTTTTCAAATCCTCAATTATTTTAAAGGGTAAATAAATATTTATAAACTGAGATAGGTTTATAATAGTAATTTCACGTTCACAGAGTTATCAGATCGGATGTTTGTGTAGTCATGTAGTGTTTTCGTAATTGTCATAGTTTAGTTCAATAGTGAAGATATTGCAAATTAATGCTTTTTATCCCAGAAATATTAGGTATATTTAAAAAAAAAGTTCTGCACATCATCTCAATGAACTAGTCCTCGGCCTTGAAAACTTCAGCCATGATGCCATTTCAATTAAAATTCCTCGTAAAACTCATGGCCGCAATGTTGGGAGCGCGGGCGCGTAGCGCGGGAGCCCCGCGCCCGCGCAGTGCTGCTTGACATCTCTCTGCTAGGGTTGTCCAACTACAAGGGACATTTCTACGACGCGCAGCGATAGTGTCTACTGCTGAAGACATGAAAATAATGACATGAATTACATACATTGCCGGTAACATATTCATTGATCATGCGGAGTGATGCGCGCATGACGTGCGCTATTCAAGGAGCGCAAGTGCCCCTGCAACTGCTCTGCAGCTCTACGTGCACGCCGCTGTTTTGTTTTCAACCTTAGCATTTCATGTAAAAGCTGCATACTTAATTGGTGTTATTATGCTAATTAATAATAATAATAATAATAAGTCAGATTCAAAAGGCGGTGATCCTCAGCACGGCACGCATTGTCCGGAGGTTCCTCAGCCTGTGACCCTGACCACCGGTAGCTTGGGCCCTGCTCCGCTACCAGCGGATTAACTATTTTTAAGTTTTTTTTTATAATGTATTTTTAGTTTTTTTTTTATAATTTACATTGTAAAAAAAATATTAAAAATAAGAAATAAAATGAATAAAGAGATAATAATAATAATAANTTCATTTAATTTATTTAAATCAGGTTACCTATAATAATATTTTTTCGTTAATTTATGAAAATATCAAATTAGCCCGTAATCCTGAATCCTGGTACATAAAGTTAGCCTATTAATTTAACACAGGTACGACTGTACTCAGTGTTGCACTATCAAATGCAATTGACGCGCCTCTATGCCAGGGTTTTTATGTTCCTGGTCAGGCTATACCTACCTTACCTACTTTTTTATAACTTTACAGATTCTCTTGAATTTGGATACATGAAAATAAAAGTTACCGAGCTTCGCAATGTCCAATAGTACGATGAACATAGGCATCCCCGGTCCCACAATGAAATTATTTCCTTTAACCGGTTGGTAGCGGCCTGCATCCAGCGCCTCCCTGCCTGCTGCTTCGCCTTGTAGATAAACGACGAACGTCGGAACGTCCCATTATGGTCCCACGCTACACTTCGGTTTCAGCCGTTATTTCTGTGTGCCCTGTCGTTTGCCACACTTGTCTGATAGTATTCGTAAGTAACCGAAAAGGCAGATAGAAATGGTGGGCAGGAGAATCGCGCACGTCAGGGACAAGATACTTTTGTTTAGCCTTTGAAGCTAGAATACAACATAAACCATATTTTGTTATTTGGCGTCCACTGCTGGAGAAACAAAAACCTACCCCAAGGATTAAAAGGATTTCCATAACGACCGGTCCTGCGGCATCCCCAGGTCCAGGTACTCATCCCGCCCGCGACCTTAACCAGATCATGGGTTCACCTAGTCCTCCTTTTGATTTGTAATATTGTCCTAAGCTAGGCATTTTCAAAGAAATAAACTTCTATTTGCAAGGATTATTGTGTTGTGTTAAATAGATGACTTGCCACTTTCACTTAAGCGTATTTTTTGTATGTAATGCTTATTAATATTCTGTGTTAGTACCTACTATTACTTCTCTCTGTGATTTTGAAATCACAACCTACCAAAGCTAACTGCGCACCTCGCTGGAATGCGACTTTCCCTCACACGCACCCGCGCACCTCCGCGCGTTCACCCCATCCGGATCCGTACAAAGCGTGGACCACGATGTGACGTCACAGCTGCCAGGTGCGCAGTTAGCGCGTTTTGCTCCTTGTCTCACTCGCAAGACAAGACCTAGCGGTAGTGATTTGCGAACCGAACTTGTACTTACCATGCCAAAGCAAAGGCCAGGGGTTCCATGATGAGTCTTATGTAGTCTTGATAGATCCTATTTTTTGCAACAAAAATGCTTAGCCTGGTCTGATAGCTAGTGTAGGTACCTATAGTGCTTACATGTATGAGCTTAAAAATGTATCTATTTGTATTCTTCTATGTGTATTACTTTTATGTGTGTGGATTTACAATTTATAATAGTTTGCTAGTGTAAAAATGGTTTTAACATGAACATACCTATTGACATTCGTAATAATATTATGGTGTTTTGGTGTTCTTTAGCCCCTCATGATAATTACATGGGTATCCTATGGGTAATGTTTCACTTATAAAATAAAACAACAAATATCATTGCATATTATTCTTTTTATATTTTTTCATCAGTTTAAATGGAAAATACAATTTCATTTATTTATAATGTTGTCATTTATTTATTGTAAACAAATATATTATAAAAGATTTACATATTACTATCAAAACAAAATATTCACAAAATGGCAGACTAACTAAACAATTACTTAGCTGTTTCATCAAGCATGCTAACAATTGCATCGTTTTGAGCTATACAAGAAGGAGAAAGTTTGGCACTGATTCCATAATTCAAATTCAAATGAAGATGGCGTAAATGCACATTGCAGCAACACTATCTGTCGTATAAATGAGTAAGTTAGTCTGTTCGTCCAGATTTTGAATAGGTACCTTTTATAACGATACTCTTCACAACCTCTCTTCAGCTCATGTTTATTGCATGTTGTAATACTGACTATTCACAAGCCGGCCGCCCGCGGCTAGCGCTGGCTGACCCCACATAGTAAGACCACGCCAAAGAGAGCATCTGACTATTGTTTTTGTGGTAACTTGTCAGTTTTTTATTAACTAATCTGCTGCCTCATTATTAATCGAAAATCATCATTGACTTAATAAAAAAAAAAAACAACAAACTCTGGCTCCTTTCGTAACAATACAAAATCCATCGAATGGATAAAATCAACTCAATTTAAACATTCAAACAAGTCATCAATCAATTCAAATTAAAAAGTACCTCTTCTCATTTCTGCTTCACCCTGCCTTAAAATCATACTATACACTTAGACAGTTGACAAACAAAAATAAAAAGCAATGGAAGAGGACATGAGCAAAAGAAATCACAAAATATATAGAAAAATACGACATTGTGTAAGGTTGCTTCAACGGGCGTGTCACTGTTCACTAGCGTGTGCTTACACAACATTACTCTGAGCAGCAAATAAAAGCTAGTTCCACTCCACTGCCACATGAAATGCCGAAAAGAAAAGTATAATTCATAAATTGTACCTATACTTTGTTTATATTCTAATTTTTTTTTACATTTTAATAATTTAAAAACAACCAGTACTTGGTCGAGAAATTTATATCCATTTTTTTTGTGTATTTTATATTTTGATGAAATATTTAAAAGCTAATTAACGTGAGCCGATGTCAGTATTCATAGCTAGTCGTCGTTCGCTCGATCCGGCTGGCAAGTTCCGCGCTCGTCGCCTGACTCGAGCTCGTATAAACGCATCTATACACAATAACACTACCGCATAGTCTATACATCTTGACTCATATAATGCACTGATATTTCGAGGGGCACAAGGAATATCGCAGCATTGTTCCGTCGCGCCGCAGCGCCGGCCGCCGCCGCGCCGCCCCGGCGACCCAATACTAATCATAATTTAAACCCCCCTCGCACACGTTGCATAGAAAATAAAATTAAAACACTACGATTACATCCCTTAACATGTCTACATGTCTAATTCGTACTCTATTTACATTGACATAATACATAATATTCAAATTGTTCGGCGAATCGACAGTCTTGGCCGGTCGACGCGGAACCCGACGCGGCAGCGGCCCACCTCTATTACTGTACAGCAAATTTACAATAACATTTGATCAAAATACGCAAACTCAAAGATCTCTATATCTAAAAATTAAAATAAGGTATGGATCATGTATGTAACGCCCGCCTTAAGCCGCTATAATATCAGCTATGTTAAGTAATATAACTTGTAAGGTGCACATGGCAACATCGGCACTGCAATAATATATATTACAGTAATTAAATAAAATAGGCCGAATTCATTGTATAGATTAAATTATGGGGTTAACACAACCTCACAGATAATAAATCTACTTAAGTAAATGTTGGCAAACATAACGTATAACACGAACCAGTGGGGATGCTGTCATGCGCAGGTGATACATATTTGGAAATTAGTACTCCTAATATATCACTAACTAGGGTATAAGAAAAAGAGATGTCACTAGATCCTAAATATAGTCTATTCTGTACAATGGACTATGATATTTTCATTGAGATATTTTTCCTTTGTATAAACATGACAAAATACAAATATTTCTGTCCAAACATCCTAATAACTTATTCGGTAACAATCGAGCAACATTTGACATTTAATTACTCCCTTTGTGACAGTACATTACATATTATTAATGTTTTTACAATTAAGATAAAGGGATCATAATGTTTAATAGTATGTATATTAAATTTAAATGGTCTGATTGTAATTTTAAGTGGTCTTAACTGAGCGTGCACTCATACACGTGACGTCACATTACGAGTGTCAACATACAGATAAACATCCCCTATGAACGGTTATTCAAAGCCTTTAAAAATAGAATCTCCTTTTATACACTATTTGCGTAAAATGTGCATCGATGAACAGTGCAAAATCAACGGTTCAGAATGGAATGCATCATTCACAATATCCACTTCAATCATTAACAACTTCCCCGAAGATTAACAAAAGAAATTAGTACCTATCTCTTGTGAAAAAAAAAAACAAATATTTCCATTATATAATAATATTCAAACGTTCTACATACATATTATATAATAAAACAATTGATAGTGCTTATACTAGTGGTAACAACAACATTTTCAACTGTCTCATTTCTATTAAATTGTTTTAGGTCTCATAAAATAGTGTTCCCTGACAGGTAAATCATATTTTTATAATGTGTAGGGCAAAAAAATTTACTATAATGGTAATTTAGCTAAATAAAAAAACATATACGCTGCATTATTAATCCATTGTTACCTATTTGCAAATTAAGTGTAAATAAAGTGCAATTACGACGTTCACGTTAATGGAAAAAATAAATAAAGAAATAAATTAAAATGCAAAGCGAATTTTAATCGTCTAATATCATGTCCACAATATTGAGCATTGTAATTGAAATGAGTAAAAAGCGATTATAATAAGTAAACCACAAAACGTAAAATGAGCAACAAAAGGACACTTACTATCAAATTGACGAAATAACTTGACATTTTTTTTTATAATTTTACTAATGATCTGTATATACAAAAAACAATTGACAATGTTAATTAAAAAAAAAAGAAAATAGTATAGCCGTTTTGACACATTAATTGACAAAAACTAACCGAAACAACAGTATCCTTCAACAAGGTTTCGTAAACCTATGCAAATTGTTCATAATATACTATTTATTATACATAATTATTATATGCATATGCATTTAATAACAACAAAGAAGTTATGATACAATAAGTGAAAATAATTTTAAGACTTCTAACCAATTTAAGGACACACGCAAACGCGTTTTGGAGTAATTGGACTTGCATAATATGACTTGCCTCGTTTAAAGATAAAAATCAGAGTTACTTAACGCTAAATCATTTTTCAAATATAATGGACGTTACTCACAGGACAAAGTACGCAAGACGGTTTTACCCACACTTGGGCCAGGGACTGTTTATGGGCCAAATTGTGAATTTTAGTAATTTTGTGTGTTTAGGATTTATTGCGACCGACCGCTTTGGGTATTTCGGTCTTTGGTCTTTTAATTAACCGTTGACCCATGGTTTTCGAATGCTTACGTCAATGTTGGAAGACAATGATCTCAGATGGCGCTCCAGTCTCCTGGCCCGAATGCCGACTAAATTACTACACTTTTTATTGTGTTTGGAGGGTTTTCTGAAGAGGACCAGAATAATTCCTTACTTCTAGTGGATGTTTTAACACTGGCCGGCTGTTGCTAACTTCAAGACATTTATTTGGCGATTAAAAATCAAATTTTGATTTATATTTTTTGGCAAATTACGTAATCACGCGGACTCCGCCGTAATATTTTCGCTTGACTTAATCCTACGACATTTGACACGACCTTTTTGTTTGAGAGTTACCCTTCAAGCCTTAACGATATTTACAACGTTCGATGCGAAAGTGCCGCGGCGGAGCCTTTTATTGAATAAATAATCATTTTGAAAGGAAGGACGAAATTATTACACTACCCATAACAAAATTCAACAAGAACGAGATAAATCCTTTCATAAGACACTAAATACTATGTACAACATGCAAGCTGGGCAAGACGAATAGAATGAAATGTACGTCCAACATTTAAAAAATGGATGGATTATTTAGAAGCAAGGGACGATTATCATGCTAAATAGTAATAGACAAAACGCGTAATTGTTATTAAGGCCAATTGATCATCTAAATTGACTTCTCAAAATTGGTTAGGTTCATAAAAGCCGACCTCCAAAATTAGCGAGACGTTGCAATAAGAGAAATAGTAAAATAATTGAGCCATTGGTACAAGCGAAATTCATATTTGGACAACAATAACTTTAGACGGCAATACTTTTCCAATGGAATAAAATGTGGACGAACAAATATCTAATATTGGACTATTAAAGTTTTAAAATTTAATTGGTATACGTATTATAATATTTACATTACGAAAACAACCGGACTAATTTAGTCTTTGATAAGGAGTCGATAAGTACCGACGATCGAGTTTGCGTCGGCCACATTCGGTGTGGCAATGACAAACGGTATAAAAGCACTGACCTTGACCACTTGACATTTTCTGCTCAAATAATATTAGTAATCAACACTCGTCAACAAGTTTCGGACAGAGAATATCAAATGCACGGTCGGAAGAAAGCAAGTATGATACATATAATATACATTATAGATACAGTATAATTGAAAAACAATTTCAGTATGGGCCCTCGTGTCCGTGTGGCAATGGCTAAGGCGCTGTTCCACAAACTTAATGGAAGAACTTCAATAACTTAGGATACGTTAAACAATATTAATGATTCACAGAACTTAACCTTAACCATTAGTTCCCTATATCGCGTTGCCAAATTGGCCAGGCGCCTGTGCGGAACGCCGGTGTCAATCCGAATTTCATTCACTTCAAGTTCATGGCTGAATTCTTGAAGACACAATGAACATTCAAACCGCACGTTAGAATAAAAACCAAATGAAAACTTATAAATATCTAGCGCATACTATAAATAAACGTTAATTGGATTTTACTCACGGCAAAAGGAAGAGATTTAGATTCAGTCGCTTGGATATTTATAGAAACATCGCGGTCCACATTAGCGCATCTCCAATTTGTCACGCTATTTATAATCTGTGTACATGTCGGGATATAATTTATACTATATGACAAATACAAATACCACATATAAATACGTGGTCAACAAATAATAACTCTAAGTAATCCTTGTAAATATAATTGCATTAACAGTCAGCGCGGCTTTGACAAGACTGTTCACTGTTCAGAATACAAAGACCTACGATTTAGTTACCTGTCACTATACGGGAGATTGACGTATAAAAATAGAATCTATGCTCACTTGCAAATTAACTGCATCAACAATATTGGTTTATGTAAGGCATTATGTTTCCTGTGTTGTACAGCACCCGACCTTGTTGGTACTATGAGAACCTTGTTTAGTAATGCGAACAAGAACTCTCGGCGCTCGCTCTCGTGAATTTGATTATGTTTGGTCGACAAACTGTTATAGTGAAAGTAGTCCCTCGCCGACGTATCGGACGGGCTACGTAACGATTCTCTCGGGTGACCGACATTGTTAGAATTACATTGCCGTTTCGTTTGCCACGGTCCAAATCGCGTGCACTTTACTAAGGCAACGTTTCGCGACCCATTTCACTTTCGCGAGAGCGATGCGACACGATATCATGTTACGACTAGCTTTACATATCAAGAGCTATACGTAGGGCGGACTAAGGGCTTGGGGGACTTGTTATCGGCCTTCACAAATAACTGGATTCACATTTTCCTATTATAAATACTAGTCTATTGTATGAATTAGAAATGCACAACACGAGCACCTGCATTTTGTTTATTAAGTAACAATTGCTAGGACAAACAAAATGCAGCTGCGTCTCATTAACATCGCTAACATTCTATATCGATTCAGCAGTTATCGGCTGATTGGAACTTTGTATTATCAACGTTATGAAAAATAAATGCTTATGTACTGTACATTTCTGTGAACATTCAGGCTTGCCAGCCTATAAAAGTACTTCCTATAGCGGATTCTTGCCATTGAACTGTCAACTATACTATATCTATCCGCTCAAACATTTATTTATCACACTTATTTCACGTGTAAAAATATATGATTCTTTTTCAATAGCAAACATTGCCATAACAACTAACAAAGGCCTTTTGATCCCCTGTCGAACGTCGATCATGATATTTGTGACTATCGCTACAATCACAGAAGTTTTAGGTCAATATGACGGCGACATACGCGCAACGATCTTCAAATGCAAAATGCATTTACAGAATGTTCTGTCCCGTAGTTCGCATTTGTTCTATGGTACATGATGTCATTGGCCAAAACGGGAAAACTTTTTCTTTATCTCAAAAGAACATCTTATCATGTTTCTGTCAAATCATCATACTGGTCACTAGTACGACTGAATTTGAGTAGAAATCTGGCGTCACTGTCGCTGTCAGGCAAATTGACCAATGAGAAGAAGCAAAATTGTCCCATTCTACCCAATGACGTCACGTCAAATCCGAACCCGACAGATTTTTCTGTATCGTCGCGCGAAGTCGCTTACCTCACAACGTGTTCGATAGGGTTGTACCAGCCCTTAGTCCGCAGCTATAAGTAGTGTCGCTGGTAGTAACAGTCACTATAGGCAGCGTGCGGCGGGCGGGAAGTAACTCGAGTGTCAGTATGCTTGCGTTGTGCTTGCAGTCGCAACGCGCTCCGTCTTTAGGTTGCGCTGGAAAAGAAAAATAATCATTTATTGTAGGAAAGACACATGGCAACACCAACCCTTAATGATTTGATTAGTAACGCGACCGAATTAGGGAAAAAACATTAGTTTTAACTCTCCGTTCTTAGAACAGAACCAGCAACAAGTTGCAATGAGGGTTTTCGCGATTGAAAAATCCGCCAGATGGCAATACGTAGACGTGAGGTCCAAATGCTGCATGATTGGTTATTTTTGACATGACATTGACAGATATGACAAAATCCACCAATCACGCAGCAGTCAGACCCCACATCCACGTCCCGCCATCTGGCGGATTTTTCAATCGCGAAAACCCTCATTGCACTATAATTTCGGTGCAACTTCATAATTATTTGTAGATGTCCTACAAGAGAGTTAAATGTTGTTTCCCGTTTTGTACCCTAATGCGGATGAGGCCAAAACCATAGTTAATATTCTATACCACATTCCAGATTCTGAATATGTCTGCTTTTAATAACAGTCAGAAATACCAGAATACAACGGTACCTGTTAAAAAGAGACGAAAATACTGACATAAACTAATGCACCACCTCTCTAGAAATAATACTACGACACAACGACGGACAACGAAAAAGACAGTAACAATTAGACCCTAACAATAGTAGATTACAACGTTAGAAGAAATATTTTTCTTTGATGTGTTACTTCTAACTCTAACCTACCATTATTTAGGTGCCTACACAGCGTATTACGAAACGACACTCAAGAATAACCTCTATTCTGTTTTGTTAAGATTCAGAATCAAGACCAATCATACACTTGAATCTGTATTTGAGTTCGAATTTGAGTGTCACTTCATAATACGATCCTATAGATGACCCACGCTGAACTGTCCCACCAAACTCAATGACAGGGGGGCGCTACCATCGTTCAACTATATGGTTTCCAAAATGGCAAAAATCGGAACCAGCGATCCGGTATTGACGGTGGCGCCCCACTGTCAATGTCATGCATAGGACAGTTCAGTATTTTGGAACTATACATGCGACTAACACGAATGTGTGAAACATTGATGATGAATGAATGATGTAGCATGCAAGTCTTCATTCAACTATTTTTCCATACAAGTGTCTAGTTTTTAATTTTTAAAGAAATATAATCGTCAACGAGTTTGGTTCTATTTTGATCGTTTTCTTCTTGTTATAACATTTCTTAATAATATCTGTTTGGTTTGCAAATAAATATATTCTCCTAGTACTATTATTTTACCGTCCAAACTTGTTTGACGAGTGTTTTTAATAACTACATGCGCATTGAAATCTTTATTCAAAATTTTCACTACTAGGCATGTCATTTAAGTCTTTGAAAAAGGTTTTGATAAATGAGATTTTAATAGGCATACAGTCTATCTACTTGAAGGACGTTCACAGTGCCTATTTCTACTAATTACTAACATTGACTAACTACCTAATTTCTTTTATTTATATGCTTCATTCGACTCAAGTCCTTTTTGTATATTTTTTCTTATACTTACGTATTGACATCCCTACATACCTGATTACCTTACTAAACCTTTATTTATACCTCACTACACATCCCTAATATCTACGATTTTTCTAGAAACATGCATTTTTATTAAACTTACAGGCATGTCTCCATAGTCCTTTATGTGCGGAGCGGTCTTGAAAATAAAAAATACTTAATGTTTCTATTAAAATCACTTTATGTAATGTTTGTCGTAATAAAGTGCAAGAATTGCATTTTTATGTGTGTTTTATGTCTCAAGTATATAAATGCATTATCGCATTTTAATGTAGGTATATAAGCTCATTTGGAATGCCTATTGTGTTTTTATGTTGTATAGGATTCCATACCCCGTCTGTCTTCGACAGAGAAGGGTTGATAATGAAAATAATGGTAGAAGATAAAACTATTTTTTATTTAATATTAAATCAAGGGTAAACATATAGTTCACAATACATACATAAAAAATATGATATACACTTATTACTAAGTTATCACATTTGTGTAGGAACTATCGTAATTTTCGGCCATATGGATTTTTTCCAGAAATTGGCCTATATCCTCTTGATCTTTACACTACAACTTAATTCTAAACTTTAATTAATTAGCACTAAAGTCGGTTTTAATACACTTACAACTTCATTGAGTAAATACATTCATTCACTAAACTTAGTACTTATATGTGCTAACCTAAAAATTAATCTTCCATTTAAGTATAACAATGTACTATATTATTATACTAGTCACCAGTTTCCTGGCAGTAACACTGGCAGTAGAAGAGTAGGCAGTTTGGTTATATCTGGCACAAACGATAAAATTGAAATACACAAACGAAACTTTCATTCACTCGTTCTACTTATACATTCATTCACAGTGTAATGGAGTGACCTACAGTTAATGGAAGAAATGCATAGCTAGATACCCGGTTGAACAACAAACTTAAAATAAATCTTAGAGTAAACTAAAAATCAGCATGATTCAGTCAGATGACCATACATCATATGGCCATCTAACTTACTCTTCTTGAATTGTGACCTTGTGTTAAAAGGGTGACAATTCTAGGATGGTGTGCTTTCTCAAAATCTTAGCACCCACTGTAACCAATGACATTTTATATTAGAAAAAAACAGGGCACATACATTTTTATTAATAATATTATGAGCCCTATCACAAAGGGGCTAAGGTCATATAGGTATAGCAATAGAAACTGATTCGTTCGTCTGTCATTGTCAAAATAAGAATCAGAGCCCTAAGAACATTGAGAGAAAAAAACTCGGCTGTCATTTTCAAAAAAGGAATCGTTATCGCCGGATCTACCAACGGAATTTGTACGCGTATTCGCACACCTCGCCGCCTTTAGTTTGGTTAAAGCAATAATGGTATACTTTACACACCAAGTGATCGTATTGGTGGACCATCCTCTTGAGGTGCGACAGTTTCCGATGGAGGAAGTTGACTCGCTGCTTCTGGTGCTGGTACGCAGAGTCGTTGCTCACGCGTCGGTATTCCTCCTGGATGCGCTGCTCTATGTTCTGTGGAGGGAAAGTTGAGGGTTAATTATGGCAACACTGTCATCATCACTAGTCTCTATGCTGAAAGATTCTCCAATTTACAAGGCAAATGGAGGACTTGGTTGGTTCCACTTTAGGAGGGCGATTCTGTAATTTACAAGACATTTTTACGCTGACCAGACGATGGGACACTATTATGCAACTTTGAATGCGAACAAGTTATTTTAGGGTTAAGTTATTTAATAAGCCGACGTATTGAAACAAATAGTATAAGGACATAGTTTATATGGAGACGTTTTAGAATGTATACTGTATTCCTTATTATTGGTTGTATTATGAATAAAATACATTGGGAATTGAACCCATGGCGCTGAAAATTGTCAAGATAAAATATAATCAACCTAACAGTTAACAGTTTAAGGTGCAATATTGAGCATAAGAAAACAACAATCTATTTCAGGCCAAAACAAACCCTAATGCTATCGGAAAATGATAATAAATTCATTGAAATTCATGAGGTTACTGACACCGAGCGCGTGTCACTATTATGTTGATGTTATCGCTCTGACGCGTTTAAACGGTCAGCTTGAAATGGAAATGCGTTTAAATTGTCTCAAAATAAATAGAAAACATGATAGGCAGCTGTTATTTTTCAGTTAGATGTCAAAGGCATTAAAATACGATCCCAATCTATATCCAATATTATAAAGATGAAGAATTTGTATGTTTACTTGAACGCGGTAATCTCAGGAACTACTGGTCCGATTTGAAAAATTCTTTCAGTGTCAGATAGCCCATTCATCGGGGAAGGTTATAGGCTATATATCATCAAACTATGACCAATAGGGCGGAACAGTAAAGAAAAATGTTGCAAAAACGGGAAATATTACAGCTATTAATATATTATTATAGGCACAGCTAGTAATATGTATTATACACGTTGAAAGTTTTGTGAGGATGGATGTTTGTTACTCTAACGCAAAAACTACTGAACGGATTTGGATGAAAAAAAAAAATGAATGAGATTTATGAGTTTAAAAAAAATGTGTGTGTGTGTGTGTGTGTGTGTGTGTGTGTGTGTGTGTGTGTGTGTGTGTGTGTGAGTGTGTGTGTGTGTTTTGACACATACCTGCTGATCAGGCGAGTGTGGCGGGGCCCTATGCAACTGTTGCTCGAGGCGCGTAAACAGTGCCGCCACTTCGGCGACTCTCTCGTACAGACTGCGGTATTCTTTGTACAGTTCCGCGAATTCGTTCTTGTACGCCCGGCGGGTGCTGGAACTAGTTATCGGCGGGTATTGCCTGTGGATTACATTTTAAATTAGTTTTTACGCCAAATTAGTCGTTATAAAATAGTGATAATGTGATAGAATCTGTTTTATTGAACTATTCGAAGACAAATTAATTAGAGTTAGAAATGTACCTATTAAATTTTAACTTTTAGGTAAGGCAACATTGATACTAGATTTTAAAATGAATAACTGTTAAGCTTCATGACCGTTTTCACCATCAATCCCTATTTTTTAAGTGAACCCTATGAAAACAAAATTCCAGTTGTGTTACCATAGGTGTCACTTAAAAATTTGGGATTGATAGTGAAAACGGGCTATAGTCTAATTTTACATAATGTATTTAAATGAATAAAATCTACGAAAGGAATAAAAATCTCACCTTTCAATGTCTTCCGGTTCAGTCATTTTTTCGTCAGCGACAGACGACAATTCAGTATTTTCTAAGGGTTCCGTATTTGTGATGTCTTTTACTGTAAAGAAACGCACACATTAGCCACACATACTTTATAAAAGAATAGTAATATATTTACAAAATAGAATACTAGAATAAAATACATACCTGTGATACTAGTTTGCTCTACTATGGGACTATTTCTAAAACCGTTCGCCTTGACAGGACTTGGACACGCGTCCTTGACGGTATTGAAGTTGAGGGTGTATCCATTCTCCTTTTTGCCTAAAACAAGTACAAATACACATAATTAGTATTACGCATTTTATCATTAACTAAACGCGTTGATCGTTAATGTGTAATGGCATTTTGATGACTTGATGCAATTATCGCGGTATATATTCGAACGCACTTGCGTTTTCTTGGATTTAGGAGGAGCTGTCATTATGGTAAGAACCTTTTATTTTTACTTTGGTTATTATTAATTAAGTGGTCATTAATTTACACTTTGATTATTTACTGTGCTGGTTTAAATTTATTAACGAGAATTCGTAACAAACGAGTTATGTGAAATCACGCCATGTGATTTCTTATATTTTTCCTCCTTCTTATTACAAAAGTGGTAGATCTATGTTTACTAGATGATTCATAACATTACGTTTCAATAACACTGTTTTTATTGAACTAGTTCATCTATTATGTAATGTAGTAAGAAAATAGATAAGTTATTTTTATTTAGTATATAGTTTAGTTTAGTAGTTATTTGTTAACATTTTGTTGTATACATATAGAATATTGTTAGATTTGAATAAAAATAATGCTTTTTATTTAGAAACTATATTTAATTATTACATGTAAATTAATTATTTAACTAATCTTTTTTTGTTTAATTTAGATTTTCAATCATAAAACAAGGTTTTAAGTAAGTAATGTTAACATTTTAATAGTATAACGTAGCGAATTTAAATAAAAAAAAAACATACGTAAAAATAAACAAAAGAAAGCATAGGTCACTCACCCGCAGTCCTGTCGTCGTCCTCAGCTGGATGCCTTTCGGGCGCGTGGCGCGTGACTTCCACGGGATTTCTCTCGGGCGCGGCCGGCGGTGACGGCTTCCGGTACTGGGCGGTACGGCTTTTCGCCGGCATTGACGGCACTTCGTCCATGCCGTTGACCGCCGTGTAACCCGTCTGGCAAACGGCCGGTCCGTCTTCCGTGTCGGACGCGTGCCGTTCCCCGGACGATGTCGTCGCGTATCTGTGTACAGGCACAAGGATCTAGATTGTCTGCTTTGGGTTGGGTTGTTGACACCAATAATTTGGAGATACTTTTTGAAAAAATTAGGATTATAATTATGATTATGTAGACAAATAAATACCTAAAAGAGTTCAATTTCTAAACAAAATCTATGGGATAAAATCGCGTTCTGAAAGCTTACAAAAAGTATGCAATCGATTAGTGGTGTCAACTACTCAATTTTGCAGTAAAAAAAGAAATATCCCACACCCATTGATACCTAAAAATGGACAAAATGTTGAAACATTTTCAGGTATCCTTATGAAAGTGACTAGGAATTTTGAGAAAAAAAAAACAGAATCACAAAAAGAGGTGCATTAAAAATAAAATATTTCGACGAATTGAAAACCTCCTCCTTTTTTTTAAGTCGGTTAAAAATGAAAATTAGGGGGACTTAACTAAAAACCAGCCTATGTAAAGTTTCACAGATAAGGGACGTTTCTTACCCGGACGAAGGAGGCGACGGCCGCCTGTAATGGGAGATCCTCTGCTTCTTGGAGGGCAGTTCGTCGGCCGCGCCGTTCACGCTCGGCCTTTTGTTAGCGCTGGGCGACGCACGAGGTGACAGCGAATGGGCCGAATCGCTGCTTAGGGGAGGCGTGAGGTTTTGAGGTTTCCGCCTGTGGTACAACGAAATAAATACTTATTATTATTAGTATTATAAAGATATCAAATCAATTTAATAGTAATGTTCAACTGTTACAATAAAAAAAATTGTCGTTAATTTTCTCTTCAATAAACATGCCAGAAAAATGACTAATCTTTGATTACAAAAATGATTCTACTGGTAAAACTTGACACAAAAAGATACTAATGCTTGCCTTTAGAAAAATATCTAAGTTAAGTCCACAATTTTTAAGAAAATCGGCATATAACGTACTTTTAGAAAAACAATGAAATGAAATGAGATGATGATCGGTACTTACCGTTTGAGCATATGCTTCTCCTCTTCCGAATAGAACGGCCAATCTTCATTGACGTCATTCCATATGTGCCTACGTAAGTGGTAACAGTTGTCCTTCAAAGACCCGATTTGGGGCAGGAGCTTGTTCACCAAACTGCGTTCCTTCTCCTTGATACCCTCTGAAAATAAACCGGCGATTATTTATCAAGTTGAATTTAGAGATAATAAATGTGAAATTCTTTAGAGTGATAACCTACCACTGGTAAGCCTCGCGTAGAGTTCGGGTTTTTTGAAAGGTTTCAACGCTAGTAACTGTATTAGTCTTTCCCTGAAATAGAAAAAGGAGAATTAGTTATTGTTCTACAGTCTACACAATTATAGTCAGGGTTAAAGGTAATGAGCACCCTATCAAATAAAGGCCCTAGTACGATACAACCCATAATTGACTTGCAAAGGGACATAATATTACTTGTGTGTCGCTAAGAAGCTCGTTTTCATACAAACATTTCATAATACTGTGATAGACTGTATGACTTTTGTCAGATGAAAGTATCGGGAATTTTGTTGTGTACCTGAAGACACGTTATCAAGTTGGGTATTAGCGCCGCTTATTATACAAATGATTAAATTTAGCGCTCGATTATTCAGCTGATAAATTGGAAATGATATCTTGACATGAGTTTTAATGAATTTAACTCTGGAATTCTATGAAATTGGACTATTGCAAGTAAGAGCGCAGATGTAATCAGATTTACTAGGTTTATATTTGTTTTACGTCGAAGAATCTACTAGTCGATTTGACTAAGTTATTTCATGCGTATTTTTACCGAATCGCATATCAATCGCGTGGTCGTAAGGCTCTGAATCGCTTGTAAATGCAAATGGCATCGTCACCAAATTCAATACACTAGCATGTAAGTTGACGATTCAACAATAAACATTGACTCCGTTCAACCTGCGTTTTCTTTTCCATTCACAAACCGCGTGTGTCGTGTATGATGTCAATACTGCCGAAGGTCGAACGCTTACCAAAGTATTATCTATTTAAAAAAAGTTACTGGAAACGCGTCTTCAGGACATAATTATGTAGGTGATATTGTCTTGCTAAGCAACCATTTAGTGTATTCGTATTGCGTTATGTAGCACTGAATATAAAACAACAAATTGACGATAAAAATCATATGAAATTCAGTGCAAAAACCTATAAATTAATACAGCACAATAATGTCGATGGCCATGTAAGTATGTGAATGCGAAACCACACTTCCTTCAACGCAAACCACATTATCATATTGGGTTTTAAAGAGATAACAAATCGTTTAAATTCAAACTATTTTCTATGCTATTTACAAACAATTTAGTACCTATTCTATTATTGTAATAGCGGAGAACATTTTAGTCGCATCGAGGATGACTTTTAATACCGACGATATAATGTAATAGCACTTTAGTTTTTATTATTTAACACAATCATAACATTTTACGTCTCTATTTGGTAAAGGTCAAGTCATAACTTGTAATCGGTTTTATCTACTAAGAATAAGTTATAGTAATAAGATAATAATTAGTAAGGATTAAAGTTATTTGTCACTGTTTCGGGCAATTAGATAAGGTCGAAATTCTAATTTACGACCTACCTGAGCGCGATGACGTCACTAAGTCCTAACGAGCTTGATTACAAACGGAGAAAAATTATGTTTTAAAGTATGACAATTTGCGAAATATTTACTTTATATTTATTGATTGAAAATAAAAATAACTAAACATCAAAGATTTCAAACGCAAAGTAAATTTTTTAGAGCGCGGAGCGGCTTGTTGGATTCGATAACTAAGGCCCGCCGCGCACTAAAGCGGAGCGCAAGCGGAGACGAGAAAACAGAACACATTAAAAGAATTTTACTATTTTCGCAAATCAATAAAGTATTTTAATCATCTTAGTAGCCTCGTATCACTGCAAATTATTAATATTGTATTCCTCTGCTACAATAAGTTTTAACCTATTTTAAGTATTTTATAAACATTGGGACAAGACACACAAGTAATAAGTTCAGTTTACTTATTTTTAATTAAATACATTTTCCGTTTCACTAAGAGATAAAATAATTTACAGGTTTATATTGTAATTTCAAGTTTTACTCTTGATATTTACACTTCGCGACTTTTGAGAAAAATGTATACTGAAAAACACACACAATATTTTCATGCAAAATAAGATAGATCTAATTCAGAATATGTACATACCTCACAAACGCCGTTCGTTTTTCACTTATTATGGGTTTATTGATAGGTGCCCCTGGATTACGAAGGCGTTTGATTTGGTTCATTAAACATCTAGACTTGTTTAAAACCATGTTGGCAAGTAAACTGTACGTGTCACTGAGATAGTAAATTTGGACAACCCGAACGGATCCGCGTCCCGATTCAGACTGGCGAGAGTTTAAGGGCGCGTTTAGGGTCTGAACGCTAGAAGAGTACTAACTTTATGGATCGCCTAGTGAGATCCGGGTTGGGTGGAGGCCGCTGCGGTTGATGTTGCTGGTGCGGCTGATGAGTCTGGGGGGGATGAGCGGGCGCGGCAGGTTGTGGGCGGGGCACAGGCGGCGCTACAGCGGGCCTCTCAACCCTTTCGGCTCGCTCCCTCTCCCTCTCTCGCTCGCGCTCTCGTTCCCGTTCGGCTCGGTCGGCAACGAGGCGCGCCGTGGCCGGTGATGAGTATATCTGATGCGCCGATCGCACCTTAACTCGCCCAATGTCCGTTTGATTAGGCTTTATCACGCGGGTGCTGAAATTAAAAAATAAAAATTAGTATGCAATGTAATCAAAACTTATTAGGAATACCAACACTATGAGGGCTACAATAAAACCAGGCTTTCAATAAGGTTAAGTTCAAATTAAAATAATTTCTGCATTAAAACTAAAAACTCAAAAAACCTCATTTATTTCTGTAAATAGGCTTAAAAAAGCACTTTTACACATTCACACATTGATAGAACTAACTCTATAACGCATAAACTCTAAATAATGGCTAATTCGACACCATATAAAGAAGAATTCTAAATAAAGATGCACATACACATAGGAGTTATTTGCAGTATAGTTCCTTAATGCGAGAATAAAGTAATGGTTAAAGATTTAATTTCAAGTGCGTAACATTTATTTATCTATTTAGCCACCCGTATTTACTTTATTTACATAATATACTGTTAATTTCTTTATTCGTATTAGTGTATAAAATAAAATACATACAAAAATATTATGCCAAATGACATTGAAACAATTTGCATTTAAACAAACGCCTCAAAACGAAAAATAAAAAAAGCGGATTACCGCATAGGAAAAATAACGCAAAAAAATCGTTTAAGTATATTACAAATTAAGTTTATATAGTAGTACTAATATTTTATGCGAAAACGTTTTACTACAGTCCGTCACCCATATTCCTCTCTGCATCTCTCCGCTAGTATGCCGCCGGCCTAAGGCTCTATAAATGTAAATGTCAATAAATGTACTATGGTGTAGGAAAACTTAATTTTACAGTACTGGGCTTGAGAATGATTTTATTTATAATATGACTAGGTATTGTAAGATTTGAAGTCAACATAGAAATGGTGATGTTCCATGCAAAATACATGTACTGCAAAGTTTCTTACTAAAACAGATCATAGCAATGGCTCAGTCGATGTAAAAAGAAATGACCACGAACTTCAAATAATAAATATTTCTTTTAAGACTCGAGTGGCATTCTTATTGGCATGTGGTATTTTAACCCTTTACAAAAGAGTCACATTCTTATGAAATACCTTATCAGTAGGTCATTAGGTAGCTCTACCCGTGCGCTAATCTCTATCGTTACACAAAAGCCGCATTTGCAATAAAAAATAATTAGATAATAATTTGTAAACGATTTCAAACAAACGAGGTGAAAGGGTTCAAGTCGATAGGGAACATAACCAAAGAAACAATGAGTAAACACGTTAAGATAACGACCCCTTCTCGTTATCGATTTTATTATACCTGTGGTGGCAAATAGATTGTAAATATTGTAGGATTAAAATATTATAGCTGGAATAGACCTTTGAAGAAGCCGAAATGAGGACAAGAAAAATCATTTTGAGATTTCATTCTCATATTATATTTATTGCAAAGAAAAGATTTAAATATAAAACAACTGAAATGTGTAATAAAGTAGCTAAATATTTTATGAAAACACACTATCCCAGTCACCCGTCCCATAATCGTCTTAGAGATGAACTACACTGCAATGTCCTTTTTTGACACTGACAAGGGGGTCACCATCAATAGCGGATCGCTGGTTCCGACTTTTGCCACGGTGGAAACCATGTAGTTGAACGAAGATGGTGGCGCCCTGCTGTCAATGTCGTCGGTGGGACATTTCAGTGTAGTCTCTATCCGCATCTCTCCGTTAATATGCGGCCGGCCTTAGGCCTTAACATAATAATCAATGAAAAAAATATGAAAAAACTTAATATTATAGTATGTATTGTGCTCGAACATGGTTTTAATTCCAAATAAATGTAATTGTAAAGCAGGAGTGGTGACGTTGCATGTAAATTATAATGTTTAACATTAACATACACTGTTTCTCATTAAAACAGATCATAGCAATCAAATGGCTCAGTCGACGTAAAAAGAAACCACCACGAACTTCAAATAAAGATGTATTATCTTTTAAGATTCTAGTGGCATTCTTATTGGCACGTGTTATTTTAACCCTTTACAAAAGAGTAACATTCCTAAGAATCCCTTATCAGTAGGTCATTAAGTAATTGTGAGAAAACATTAGGTGGCTCTGCCGTGCGCTAATCTCTATTATTACACAAAAGAAAAAATAATCAGCTACTAATTTGTAAACGAGGCAAAGTGAAAGGGTTTAGCCGATAAATACCATATTTTATAGGGAACAAAACAATGAGTAAACACGGCAATTAAGATAACGACCCCTTCTCGATATCAATTTTAGTATACCGTTATACCTGTGGTGGCAAATAGATTGTCACTATTGTGTGACTAAAATATTCTAGATAGAATAGATCTTTGTAAAAGCCGAAATGTGAAAGAGAATGATTTTGAAATAGTGTTGCCGATCGATAGTCGACTATCGATAGTCTATCGATAGTCTATCGATAGTCAAACTATCGCAAGACTATTGATTGGCCTATCGATAGTATCGATACTGTCGATACTATCGATACTATCGATAGCTCAAAACGAGGCAATACTATTGAATATGTGCAATACTATCGATACTATCGATAGTATTGTTGCTCGTGAAGAATAAACTATCGATAGTATCGATACTATCGATAGTATTGTCGCTTTTGAATAAAAAAACTATCAATACTATCGATAGTATCGATACTATCGATTGTTCTAGACTATCGATAGTTTGGCAATTTACAATAGTATCGTTTACAATATTTGGGTATAATAGTCAATAGCCACAACAATAGGGTTATTGGAATACTTGAATTATTTCATATAGTTAACTATAACATTTAATTATATGTTTCCAAAATTGGCAATACATTTTATTTGCCGTACTTAACTAATGCAGGTAGTTTTAAATACAAGTGAGATTATTATTGTTAGTTATTTGTTTAGTTCGTAATTCAAGCGAAACATTTTAAATATTGTAAAAATGAATTTAAACATACCCAATACTATTGCAAATTTACAGACTATCGATAGTCTAGAACAATCGATAGTATTGATAGCTTTTTATTCAAAAGCGACAATACTATCGATAGTATCGATACTATCGATAGTTTATTCTTCACGAGCAACAATACTATCGATAGTATCGATAGTATTGCACATATTCAATAGTATTGCCTCGTTTTGAGCTATCGATAGTATCGATAGTATCGACAGTATCGATACTATCGATAGGCCTATCGATGGAGAAGGCTTTTTCGAATGAAAACTATCGATAGTTTTACTATCGATAGTTCGGCAACACTATTTTGAAATTCCCTTCTCATGCATGATCAATACTTTTAAATGTCGCTATGAATTGGATCATGTATCATTAGTTGATTGACCCTGAAGATGCACTAATAATTGCACAGGTGCTTATTATTATGACAGCTGCAATTGTTTTTATTTGAATATACGGATGTAACATTTAACTGGCCGAGTCTGTGCATTATTCTCTGCATTTCTTCCAATCCAATGTCAGTTTATATTGCAGGTCTTTTTCATCGCGAATCGTGCTCATAAGATAAGAAAGTTATTAAACACTTGAATTGCTTGATTGTTTGACCCGTATACTTGAACAATGTAAAGATAATATGGTTCTCCTTGTAAGTAGTATCCACGTAGGACTTGAACATGTCTTTTGTTTAATTAATTTGTTTGCATTACATAGGGATTTCCGAAACGTGGCCTCTCGCTATAGGCCTTTTACAGCTAAGTCCAAAGTTGCACAGCGTGCTATGGAGAGGGCTATGCTCGGTGTTTCTTTTCGAGATCGAATCAGAAATTAGGAGATCCGTAAACGAACTAAAGTCGCTGACATAGCCCGACGGTTTAGTAAGCTGAAGTGGCAATGAGCAGGGCACATAGTACGCAGAACTGACGGCCGATGGATGGGGCAGCAAGGTTCTGGAATGAAGGCCGCGTACCGGAAAACGCAGCGTGGGACTTCCACCCACAAGGTGGACCGACGACCAGGTAGCAGGAAGGCACTGGATGCAGGCCGCTACCAACGTGCGATGTGGAAGTCATTGTGGGAGGCCTATATTCAGCAGTGGACGTCCTATGGCTGAAATGATGACATAGGGATTTCACTTTGATTTTACCGAGACAAACTTGACCTTCATTGGTTGGGTTTTTATTGGCGGTCAAGCTGTAGATCCTGGCTATACATGAGTTGCAGCGGTGGGAACGAAAGGTGGGAATAGTCCCGAGATCTTAGGCCAGTTCTATGTTTTAGAATGTTTCCTTGAAAATACAATCATAATCATCAGCGTTGTCTGCAGTGACTCCTAGGGTTGACTCACGTCAATCAAAGGTAATCGGTATAACTCCGCCTGTTTTAATCTATCCTTATGTCACATCGGATGCATATTACAGCGTCATAATTATGTAGGTAATGGCCTCGGCCAAGTTCTTGAAATAAATGCTTCAACTTTTTTGATTCTAAAGCGATTTCATTTGTACACCATAACAAGTGCTTGATGCAAAATATGTTTGAACTTAAAATCATTTTCCTTCATACAACTAGCCGATCTACGCGTTAATGGTCTTTCTGGTATGTATATGAAACTTTAACAAACTACCTACTTGCGCTTCGCAAATATTTGCTAAATAGTTTACTGCGATGCTAGTATTAAATTGCAGATCATATATCAACTGTTTACGGCCATATTTGCAGTTCATGCAGAATATTGCAATTGGAAGCAGGAAATTCCAATACTAGTTCCTTGTAAAAGGACAATATTATCCCAACTAATATTATAAATGCGAAAGTAACTCTGTCTGTCTGTCTGTCTGTTACGCTTTCCCGCTTAAACCTCGCAACCGATTTTGATGAAATTTGGCATAGAGATATTTTGAGTCCCGGGAAAGAACATAGGATAGTTTTTATCCCGGTTTTTGAAACAGGGACGCGCGCGATAAAGTTTTTCTGTGACAGACAAAATTCCACGCGGGCGAAGCCGCGGGCGGAAAGCTAGTGTATTATAATTTCACTAGCGGCCGCCCGCGACTTCGTACGCGTGGACCTCGTTTTACCCCCGTTAGATATCAAGTTGATAGATGGCGTTTCACAGTTTCCCCCGCACGGACGTCAAAAACAGTAGTTTGTCCAGCGCTGTAAATTTTAACCTGGAATGTTATCAACCGAGAGACTGGTAAACTAAAACCAAGAGATAATGACTTTTCTCTCAAAGTTCACGACAATTTGATATCTGCAGATAAAGATGTAGCGGAAGTTTTTAACAAATTTTTTGTTAATATAGCTTCAGCAACAACTGCCAACTTAAAGTCATCTCCCTCCGAGGCTGAAGAAATATTGAAAACCCACGTGACACCCTGTGACTCGCACTTCTCTTTTAAACATATTACTCCATTAGATATCACTAAAACTTTTAATCTTTTAAATGTAAAGAGTACAACTGATATCTGGGGCATCTCTGTCAAGATAGTCAAACACATTATTGATATAATTTCCCCACAGTTAGCGATAATATTCAATAATTGCATAGAGAAGGGAATCTTCCCCGACCTCATGAAACACAGTAGACTAATGCCATTATTTAAGTTTGGTAGCAAAACCGACCCTGGCAATTATAGACCCATTTCTATCTTGCCAGCTTTGAGCAAGATTTTTGAAAAAATCATACAGGAGCAACTTATGATTCACTTTGGCTCTAATAAACTATTTCATAGTGAACAATATGGTTTTACCAAGGGTCGTTCCACCACCGATGCCGGGGTTGCACTACTTAAACATATCTTCGAGGCTTGGGAGAATTCTCAAAATGCACTAGGGGTCTTCTGTGATCTCTCAAAAGCTTTTGACTGCGTAGAATGTAAGTCTAGATATTAGCACGTCACTACCTTGTTTAATATACCACGCAATTTTGTATACCCATTCTTATAAGATACACTATACAAGAATGCATGGTAAATTCAGTGAACTGCTCCTGAATCGAATGTACCTACTACTGCTATTTCTATTTATTTATATTAACCGGCAGACAGTGGTGACTGAGTTTGTTGCGGCGCTTCTTCTCAGCACTTGCCAAATGTTGGTCTCGAAGCGCTGGTAGGGTAAAAAGATTATGAGACATGTAGAGGCTCCTTAAGAGCAAAATGACGATTTGTAAGAACTATTTATTAGTCTAAACAAATAAAGAAATTTTGACTTTGACTTTGACTTTGAACCAATGACGATAGATGGCGCTTTTTAGAGTTTTTAGACACGTCTTATTTATTTATTGAAATTTATTTGTCACATGTCGTCATAAATTATAGCCTATATGTTAATCTGGGTTATAAACAATAATACTGTAAAGTTTCAACAAAATCCGTTCAGTAGTTTTTGCGTGAAAGAGTAACAAACATCCAGACATCATGACATCCAGACATCCAAACTTTCGCCTTTATAATATTAGTAGGATTCGATTCAAAAGAAAATGTTTCATTAAGGAAAGTGTGTACCATTGACGTTAAACTGACAATTGCCTTGTCGTGAACACAATAATCTAAATTCTATTTATATTCGCTTTTTAAAAGAAACATTAAACTAGTTTTCGTACAAGTCACCTTGGTAAAGTATTGGACAAAGGGCACTACCCTGTGAGGGACCTGTGCGCCATATACCTTTCCTATCTTGCGCAAGTTACGTTGGTAGAGTATTGGTTCAAAGAGACTACCCTGGGGGATGCCTGTACCAGATTATCTCACCATTTGCTCTGTTTTGAAGCGATTATCCTCGCCATATTATTATGGTCCTTGGTCAAAGTCAAAGTTATTATTTGCAAAGGTCGCCTCGTACTAGTCGTTTTTCGCGTGCATACGTATGCATTCGTATAGGTAACGTATTGGACAAATGGGACTATCCTGTTAGAGACCTATGCAAGACTTGAATCTCCATTTTTACATGTTAAGTATTGGTCCAAATAGACTACCCTGCGGGACGCCTGCGCGAGTTTCCTTTAACTAAGTTATTTTGGTAGAGTTTTGGCCCAAAGAGACTACCCTGCGAGACGCCTGCACGAGTTCCTTTAATTAAGTTATCTTGGTAGAATTTTGGTCCAAAGAGTACGGGACGTCTGTACAAGTTTTCTTTAAAACTAAGTTATCTTGATAGAGTTTTGGCCCAAAGACACTACCTTGCGGGACGCCTGGTTAGTATAGCTCACCATTTGCTCTGCTCCGCAGCGACTGTCCTCGCCATACGGTCCTTGGTCGCCTCGTACGAGTCGTCTTTCGCGTGCACGCGCATCCTTCGCGGCAGCGGCCCGCACGACTCCAGCCGCCGCGCGCCGCCACTCCTGACGCATTCGAACGAACCCTGGAAACGCAAATTGTTCATTAGTTTCAGATTTACATTTAAAGAGGCTTCGTACTACGTCCTACCCGAATCCGATTTGGATTCATCATTTAAAAATTTTGAATTCTTATGGTATAATGACAGAAAAAGTAGGTGGCTACGGGAGTTTTGTGTGATAAATCTACAGTGTCCAGATATGTTGGGGCAATTTGTTTGTCTAAAAACTAGCCTAATCTAAGTTATATGCAGGGAGCATCTGACAACAAGGGGCTGCTGGATTAAAAATATAGTTATTGTCAATTACATTGTATGTCTGATATTGAGGTCATAATTAGTGCTATCTCGAAATGTATAAATAGTTATTATAACTCTTCAGCAGCACGCGCTATACAGATAATTGTCGATGGTATTGAAATTCACTGGACTACTGTTAACATTTCAAAAAATTCTAAAGATGAGGACGATATTTTGAATAAGCGACAAGCAAAAAATTTTGGTTGAGATCATAGGTTTACATTGACCTTCTTTACTTTGACCTAGCACATTATCTGCGTAATATTTGTATCTTATTCGTGTGTATCATGATAATAAAACAAAGCAACATCTTGAATTTAATAATACTACTTAGACTTGTATTCTCGGGCCAGCTGGTTTCCTTGTTCGAAATTAGAATAAAAAAGATGTGAGTTTTATTCTTGTTTTAGAATCAAATTATGTAAAAGCTCCTAGCAAGAGATAAAATAAAGTACCGTGAAATCGGTTACGTCATGTCACAAGCAAAATACTTTATTCCAGTATTACAAATATCCAAATCCCGTTCGCAGAATACGTGGGAGGAGGGCAGGTGAGAGTTTACGCCCACGGTGTAATCATTTATGGGCGAAATATGACTCTTTTAAGAGAAAATCTTATTGTATTGTCGACAAGGTGCAAGCTGGTGGTATTGCGACAAAAAAGCCAACATTTATTTTGTTGGAGACACACTCAGATAACGGTGTAATTTTTAATACGAGAAGGAATTAACATAATATTGATGGTTTGGAATTTTATTTTTCTTAGCCCACGGCTTCCGTTATCTGTGGAGCCCAGTTGCAACTATCGTCGCAATACGGGCGTGTGTTTTGGGCGTCAGCTGACTCCACCTAATCGAAGTATTCAGGCCGTAGTCCGAGACTTCCATACATAAGTTTGCTCTGACGAATTTGTCGGCCACAAGTTATCCACTGTGACCGTTTCGCGACCCACAAAACCATGCGAGCGCGCGCACGCGCCATGATGGTACTTACTATAAATAATATTAATATCATGCATCCGCCAACTTATCATCAGCCAGTGCTGTTGACAAAGTCTTAACAGATCGTCTAATGCGTTATCTTATTTCAAACTACTTTACTCTAGATCATTGCGGCAGGTGCCAACATTGCCAACTACTTCTCATATTTTTACCATTATTATGACAATATTGCCAGTTCGAAATATATAATTTACACTGTCACACTAATTTCTCGAGTAAACGAGTAATTTAGAAGCACAATAACATAATGACAGGAAGTTTTTCATGGTACAATTTATTATTTTTCAGATCAATAAAGAGCGAAAAGCGAACATAGTAAATTTTATAGAGCAGTATAACGATGATTTAATACTGATTAATGTTACTTGAGTGACATACATGTCGTTGACGTATTTTAATCTTTAACGCATGCTTGGAATATTAAAAATGTTGCTAAGCAAAACAATATTTATGAAGCAAACGCGATATTCAGCGATATCAAATAACAATTACGATTCGATATCCAGTTGCAAAGTAACAATACTTTTTTAATTAAGAATATTGGTAGAATTACTTAGTTACATTATCTGTTGACTATGTCAGAATCAGATGCTGACGTTTAAGGCATATTATAATGTTCACTTGAACAAACATTGGTCACGTGTTGTATATCATCAAAACTTTAGTTATGTAGTTAACAACAAAAATAGCTGTGTTGCTGTTGCTACTCGAAGTAAATAAGTATTTATCTCGATGCCTAAAAACACAGATATACTGTCATTTCAACTAGTACTTATCGCCTGTTACTAACCTTGAGATTTTAATGTCAATGTTTACTCACTACTCGCAAACATAAATGCGATCTTGAAAAGCATAATCGAAGAGAAGAAATAAAGCCGGAGGATGATTTGATAATGGTTTGAAGACATGGAAGTAAATTATAATCCATTCAAAGAACAATAAATTGTGAAAGCAATTTAAAGATTTTAAAATTATTTTTTTCTTGCCTTGAAGTGTGTTTTACAGATTGGACTCATAAATGCATGGAATAGGAATGTTATACATTATTGTGGACTTACACTTTTGATTGCCGTAATAATATGGAAAAGAACAATCTATGTGACGGATCTGTTTAGTTACACCATAGGTATGGGATAATTGAAATAGAATATTTTGCTCTTGCCTAGTGTTGAGACTTAGCACAATATGCTTTAGATTTTTGCTAACCTACTTCTTTATATTAAGAAAAAGCCTAATTTATTTCATACTAAAAATATTTCACATGCTTTTAGATTTGAGATACTTATTCGGAACTTCCGCAGGGCTCTACAATTTATATCAATGAGTTTGATTTGATTTACAAGCATATTTATTGCGTCAATATTGCACTAATTGGCGTAGTGACGAAAGAAAGGGCAGTCGATTAATTAACTATGAAACAATGTCAATATCTGCATGTTAATACCCGTACAACGGTATCAACTATGATTACTGATCAAGGTAACAGTATCTTTTACGGTGTACCTACACAAGAGGAAAATTGTTGAGTCTATCTTTAATAAGCGCTCTTTTCAATTACATCGGCCTAATTAGAAGCAGCGATAATTTAAGCGGATTGCAAGAAGGAATTTGTCGGAATTGCGGCAATTGTTCCATTTACCTGTGGACCCTCCATTTCTGCATTGCTATTGACGCTGAAGTGAAACGTAGCCTCTCCCGCTGACCCATTGCCACTGGCAGGAGCCGGAATCGAGATTTTCTGAAAATACAAAACGATAACTGGTTAGAGAGGAACAAAACAAACATTAATAAGATTATCATGCTATTAGCGCTGATTTTTACGGCTTCGTCGTGTTCGTATGCGTATGCCTGTTTATTCTCATACGAATTTCCTATTATTGTACGAACTCACGTGCCAACTATTTAGTGCCAGTAAAAAGACAATGTTAAGTCGAAATCCAGTGTAGTAAAATTTTAATTGTTTGCATTTCAATTGCAGATAATGAGGTGTTGGTGCCGTTTTGTCGGTTCTGCATTACACATACACATTGGAGCATTGCAAAACGATTGCTTTCATGTAAAATATACTGGTATATTGTTTAATTTGAAAAGTTCTACCCTACAACGAGTTCGAGCATCGCGTGACGTAAAACGGTGACAATATCTGCGTCAAACCGGAACCACTCTGATAACAGATGCGTCCATTAAGTAGGAAGAGGCAGCTACGAAAACAGGGCACATGGACAATGTTTATAAAACGTAACATCGTTAAAAGAAGCATATGAATAATAAATAGAGAATCCTCTACGTAGAGTATGGGATGTAGAGTTCCGACGTGGGAAGCCTGGCAAGAGTTCACGCGATTTCTAAGTGAATCATACCAATAGTTCAGTGCAACTACTGTGCGTAGAATTACAATAATAACAGATTATTTTGCAGCTGGTGAAAAACGGGGAGACTCCTACGAGAAACCTGCGTTTAGACTGGCAGCGCCAAATAAGGGTATCCTGTCGGCAACATGCAGTAAGTACGCGAATGTAACTGTGTGGGTATTGCGTGTACTCAAGTGAGCAATTACTTTCATCGGCTGGAATGGCAACGTCGCGGCTGCACAAGTGCTGTTCAACGCTGAACGAACGCGAGCAGATCATACCGTTTCACCGTCATGCGACTACACTGTATATTATAAAGTTACAAATTTAGAAAACAAGAGAACAGATTCACGGAATCCGTTTATTGAGGTCATTGGGAGTACCGGCTTCGCGGTTCGATGCTCAGTGCCAGAAACAGAAAAAGTGGTAATTTCGTTTCGTTTGTAAGATCAATTTTGTTAAGGTTTAAACTGGTATTATATTTTCTAGAAACTGCAGAAACTTTTTTAAGATTCATTGTCAGATTTGAGCATAAGATATCTTATCGAAAGTCGTCCACATAGCGCTGAGAATTCTACATTGTCATCTATGTTCTTTTTTTTGTGAAAGGCCGGCATTCGGCATTACGTGAAAAAAGAATATAAAATGAGAATGGTCTAGCTAGTAAATCCAGTGCTTTTATGAAGACAATAAAAGAGCATAGTAAGGTCGTCAGTCCAGGCATATCTCATTTGGTGACGCGCACGTCGCACACCTACATGCGTGGCCGCGAGTCGCTTTAAGGTCGCGGCTGACGATATGTGCCAGCACCACAATGCCAGGCAATTAACCTATTAAAGAGTGCGCTGCGAAGCGGAGACTGGTGGAGCAATAACCCGGCAAGTCCCGCCGCTAACGTGTTAGCCGATACTCGGAACACACGTTACGCAACCCTGCTCTTCCTGTGGGGGATGACTATGACTATTGCATGCTCAATAGCATCGCATAGCATTGAACTTGACATTGAACGTCTATCGCGGAAATTGAGCGAACTAAAAGTCATTTTCCAAATAAAGCCAAGTGTTCTGCTGCCTATTTTAAATATGATATCTTACAATATACGTATTACTTGTTTTCGTAGAAGTCGATTTGCACAAAAACGTTAATAGCGCCAATAATACAACAAAGCTGTGACGTCTATCAGTACGCGAGTCAAGTTTGATAAACAACGAAGGCATAAAGTATAATATGGAATTATGGATCTAATGAGGAAAAAACCCGCTACCAACGGAGCTCACGGAACGCGCGGGGGAGCGCGGGGCGCGGCTTTCTCTGCGGCAGCGACGGCCGATATAAAGTGCGCCTCGCGATGGAACACTTCGGCATTCGGTGAACAGCCGTCTGGCCCGCATCATCCAGCTCTCATGGCTTCTTTCATTGTTTGGTTTGCTGCTTGTTTATTGTTTTGAAATTGTCACTAATACAATAACACACATGATCACTTATCCTATTTAAAGGTAATGACTCCGATGCATCTGCATTCTGCAGATTATGCATTTCAAGGTCGTCAGATTTATTGTTTGTCTTCACGTGAAGGTCGCACTGTACGCCTCAGTTGGACCGGAAAACACGAGGAAATTCATCATCCGTTTTTCAAGGCATTATTCGAATGCCACTTTGTCGATTAATTCCTAGACACCATATCTGAATACGTGACAGCCGTATCAGTAGCTGTTGTGGTTACGTCATCGTTTACGTGTACAGGAGGATTTTCAGTTTTTAGTTTCGATTTAGTGGGAGTGATTTCATTATTGTTTATTGCCCGTCGTGCGCAGCGACTGGCTTTTGTTGGTTACCTAATTTCACAGCAAGCAAGCGGTACACGAAGTTGCAAAGTGAGAGGCCGTCACAACCGGTCCGTTCGGCTCACTCGACCGAGAGATATACAGGCAACGAACACATATCTAAGTCGTAGGCTTGGGTTGTTAACTCGATGCTCGGCGTATGTAAGTAGAACTAATAAGTTCCGTTTGGTTACTGAGAAACTGTTTGATTGCCTTCATGATGGTATTACAAACGGGACAAACCCGGACGCAAAATGCGATCGTGCGCCCCAACCTCGAATTAACGTGTTGTATCTTATTGACGCAACACCGCGGAGGTGGCACAGGTCGTGCGAGGCAAATTGATCTTTATACATAGAGTGCCGTGAATACATTACGGAGTATCCATGTGTTGGCATACGTCAGCCAGCAGTCGACGATAATAAATGGATCGCTTCAACGCGAATCGTAGCGGGAAATCCACGCGACCGGGTTGTGATCGCTGCCACTATGTTAATTGGTTACCGGCTTGATATTTTATACAAGATAATACATATTGACAATAATTGTAATGAAGTTGTTTACAGTTCAACCTTCAACTTTGGATATAAGGATACAACGAAGCAGTTGCAACAGTCACAAAGAACAAAGCCAAGTGAACAATGAGATTGCAAAAGAATATGATATCAAAGAAATGCCAAAGAAGTCAAGTTTCAATTCAGGGGAATTACTTTTTAGTGGAAACCCAATAGCGGGATATACCAGGATACTAATTATTTTAATATTTCAGAAAATATAACTGGCTTCTTATATTCCACCTAGTCTCTGTGGAAATGTTGATTGTTAATTCGATTTCTTTCAAATGTCTCAACATTTTAACTTCTATCAAATCATTAACAAACAATCAAGACGTTAACTGTAATAAATAAGTCAATTCGTTTTCCATTTTGAAATAATCGTTAAGATCTTGCAATTTCTTGGAAAATTATGAAACTCGAGATTGAAATAAGGCAACAATGTCATCATAAAGTACAATCGTCGACATGTTGAAACCAAATAGATAAGGCTCAGTTATCTATTGTTTTAAAAACAACATTTCATGTAAATTACTTTTTCTTTCATTATAATTTAATGAAGAAATTCAACGTGAGAAATGAGGTTATTTTGCTAGACAAATGAACATTAACGTCCATACAGTCGACATGTTTATAAACAATGTAAGACTGTTTAATCAACATCTTTACCATTTCAACAACTTAAGTGTCTTTTGAAAATAGTAAGTGAATAAGAGAAGAAGGAGATGAACAGAATTTGGCGATAGGTTCGCGGAAGAAATGATTCTAACACAATTTACTAACGGTAATAGTCACTTTCATCGCAGCACATTTAAAGGCGAAGTGAGTGGCCAGTTATTCGTGAGGTTTCTACGATACTATTTGCATATTCGCCGACTTTCTAATGGACGATGCGGCTCTTGTCGCAATCGTCGGCAGCGGTGAGGTAACACCGATTCATTTAATTATATGTATATGTAGAAAAAACAGTATTCAAGTCTCGCGCATTGTTGCAAAGGTGCACTCGTGTGCGCCCGCCTTACTTGGGTTTTTTCTCATGCCCGCAGCTCTCCGATTGGTCAAAGCAACTCTCATTAAAAAGTCGTACTGGAACCAGAATGCCTTGCTTTAAATGTTTCATCGTTCCATTACGTTTCCAACAAAATAACCGAACCACGCAAAACCATTCACCTAGAGTATACAAGTTTAGTAATTACAGCCGATGCAATTTTCTTTCCATTAGCGCACACCTGGTTCAGAGACTTGCGAAAATATCTAACGACCAATCACGCTTGTAGTCATGTCAACAAATATTTTCTGCGTACTAAAGATTTTCTATCCCGGTGAATGAACTGTCGTACTATGTTAATTTATATTTTTCATGTGACAAAACAATTAGTGATTAGATTACTGAAATCAGTCCATACGCCATTCGAACCATGATAAGAGTTTCCGTTGATAAATAAGGTGCTACATCAAATAATCGATTAACACAATTAAATTTGGGAATTATCTGAAAGGCACCTGCGAATGACAATAAGAAACGTGTATTGTTTGCTTTGTTGCTTGTACCGCGAGCATTGGTTGGGTGGGTCACCGCAAGGATCCATTCTGGTGCCGTTCTCCTTCGCGGCCGCTCGCGACCTTCCGTGGGAGGAGGGGCGCCTCTCACCGACAACGTGACGGCAACTGCGGCCTTACATTGCGAGGCTGTATCGAAACTTCTACGTAACGAAGCTCTTTCCAACGCTGGTTACTCAACGCCCGATAGGAGTTCCGTCGATATGTACATACCTGCCTCAGCATAACCACTAACAGATCACGTGAACTCCTTGCGTAACCAATATTGCAGGCACACCTTTTGATACAACGTGAAATACATAGAAATCTTTCATTATTGAGACATTTAATAATGGTGTAACTACTATTTGATGTTGCGAAAACGAACACCTCCGGTTCGATTTCGATGACTAAGGTAGTTTTAAATTACAAGTTTGTAGGCTAACAATATTAGTCCAAATAAAAGCAGAAGCAGTTATTGTTGTAAGTATAATGAGGATGAAAAATGATTATGAATTTTAGCTGCTTGATGATCAACTATCAAAAGACCGGTAAGTAAAAGTCGAATGGATGTTCTCACTACAGACAGTCAAACCGCCATTGTGCATTCACTCGAGTCACTTTTACTAACTAACCGACAAATAACAATTCCATTGTTACGTGTACGCATTAAAATAAAACATTAAATTGATTTCGCACTAGGTAGCAAGTGAAATAATATGGAGGAAAACAGTAAATTAAAGAGCTGGCATTCAAAACAAAAACAGCTCAAGTTTATTCTAAATCATGTGCTAAATTACATCCATAACAGACAGTAAAGTCCGTAGTTGATAGGAAACGGGGCCACGAAAAGTGGCGTAGTAACAAGAGGGGATTGACCGAGGCTAGTATTTCCCCAGGGAGCCAAGCGCGACTGAAAAGAGGCTTTATGAGGGACGTGTCCCATGAAATCTGCGAACATATACCCTTATCACAGTGTATTACGGATTGTAATGGAGTGAACGTAAATATTTTTATTACGCAATGGATCTTGGCTATCTTATTATCCTATTTAGGATACAAAGTTACTAAACCCTAATACGATCACAGTCAGATTTCCAAAAACTATGGAGCATAAATTCGTGCGCTAAAATTGATGCAACTGATTCATCGCGTATTTTCAACATTGGTTTGGTTCCCGTTATAGCATACGTTTGTATTATAATTAGACGCGTTGTGTTGAATTGAAACCAAAATTGTCATTGATATGATACAGGAGGTATAGCAACGCCGCCAGCAGACAATGTCGCAAGTATTTAGATCAAGGTGCGAAACACGCGCTCGAGAGTCGAGATCGGATCCGTGGAATTTTTGCCGAAGATCACGCTCGTGCTCGCGTAGTAGAAGCGCATAAATTTACTGCCAATCTGATGCGGGATGGTCTCCACTGCATTAGTTCGCTAGAAATTGTTCCCTTCTAGGTATTCAATGTATTTGGGAAACTACAAATGGAAAATATAATAAGTTTCAAAATTCATTATTTTAGGTTTAATTTTTTTTGTTCAGTAGTAGCGTCATCATCATAATGTTAATAGATATCAACAAAATGAAAAGCAAATACCCATGCAAAGTACGAAGGCTTCACATAACAATCAACAAGTGGTAGATATTAGGGGTAGAGAAATGAGGGAAGCTTTTTCCCGTATCTGTGTGGGTGAAGATGGGTCATGAATGCTGGATTGAAAACAATCAAGTAGCGTAGACACGGCGCCGACGCGACGTGACGCCAGCCACGCCTTCGTCGCTACGAGCTTATATTACGTCTGGGTACAACACAATTACTGATGTTAGGGGAAGGCAAAATCTAACACCAATCTACATAAGATAACTAGAAGATACAGTTAAGTAGAGAGTTCAATATTTACAACATACTTTTATTGCCTTTGATTGTTTCTCTTCGTAAAATAAACTAGATTGTGTTACTGATATTATGAGAACCGGCAAGGTAAAAACAAAAGATTTGCGCCGAGAGAGTTGAGCACATACAAATGCTATAATAAAATAAATTATAGGCTATAATTCAGTAGACATACGTGATCTTTGAATGAAATGAAATAACTAGTTCAACGTTGATATCAATTGATTTGTCGTTGGAAGGAAATCAGTAGGAAATGAATCTCAGAAGTGTATAAGAACAAAATAGCATTGGCCTTTCTCCAACAAAGCGGAAGATAACACAATTGAGCGTCACTCTGGGATATGTTGATATCGAGCTACATCAATACGTGTCAATGTAAGTTGGTAAATAAATTTGCCGTCTGCCAATGATAGTCACCGCGAACGTTCCTCGGCCAAAGCAAATAGCAGTGGCGCACTACACACACAATAAAGCAGACAAATCGACTGCGAAACCATTCTCGGTGGCTGAATTCAATATGCCATCGCGCCGCGGTGTAGGTGCGCCGTATTATTGTTTCCAAGCGGATATTTCAGCGAGGCTTAAAAGATTTAACATCATAGTTTTTTACCGATTATAAAATAGTAGCGAGCGTGTTAATATGACGGCTGTTGTTAAATTAAGTAATGGGTCAAAGGTTGGTTGTTTCAGTTTAGGGATTCGAAGCGATTACTAGTACTTGTAGAGTCAATAGGTCACACGGTGATTGCATGTCGTTGGCATTCATAAATCCAAGCTATGCACTCGATGTTACTGATTACTTGACCCCCTTATATTTCTTGTGAACTACGTTTTCCTAACCTAACATTACTCCATTCAGGAAGTTTGATTTTTCAATAAGTTGAAGGTATGAAGTTATCTCGTACAGGCAATTTGAACCAGCTTGTAAATAATTTCACTCTCGACAAACATAACCGTTCACTTTTGTGTTTGAATATGTTTAGGTCATACAGTGATCGCCAAGAAATGTAGCTACGCGTTCCATCACTGACGTTATTGGCCAAAGTTGGTATAAAAATCCGAATGCGGAAATGAGAAAATAATTCATGGAAATTTGAGTAGGTATTACTCGATAAGACATCGTTTCTTTAGTTCATAAGACTAAGGAAAGAATGCTAAGAATAGATTCAAAATTCTATCATTGGTTCAAATCAAAAAGGGCCATTGTTATCTGAAGTGAGAAAACTTGCGAACATGACGCAATCTCACACGCTGCAAAGAGTACGAAAAAAATCTGTTGATAATATAATTGGACATGCGCCGTAGGAAATTGACCAAGACGGGTGTGGTATAGATGCCACGTAACTGTTATTCTGTAGTTCAGCTAATAAGATTTGTTGTATAACGGGCGTCACAAACTTACGATACGGAGCGGCAGCTCGGCAGGGCGAAAACAATTGTGAGCCGGACCGGTTCCTAGCTTATTCTGTAATGTATTGAACTGATTTAGATATGCCACCCCATAATTTATCATGCTGCAGCCTAGCTCCGGCAGGTATAGATAGATGATGGTAAAAAGTAGATTTTTTTTCGAATAGTCGTGTGGGTATGTCCAATAATGTCCATATCCGAGACCGATAGGTTGTTTATAAAGTTTTGAGCAATGCAACAGCATTTTCAAGTTTATCTCTAATTTTATTCTTCATTTTTATGTTAAACTAGCTTTCCGCCCGCGGCTTCGCCCGCGTGGAATTTTGTCTGTCACAGAAAAACTTTATCGCGCGCGTCCCTGTTTCAAAAACCGGGATAAAAACTATCCTATGTTCTTTCCCGGGACTCAAACTATCTCTATGCCAAATTTCATCAAAATCGGTTGCGAGGTTTAAGCGGGAAAGCGTAACAGACAGACAGACAGACAGACAGACAGACAGACAGAGTTACTTTCGCATTTATAATATTAGTTGGGATTGGGATTAATTTAATGGAAACAAAACGTAAATGAAATCTTTTCTAAACAATTTCAGCATAAATTTATAGAGATCGTATTCTATGTCGTATCGTATGACAGATTATCAAACTTTTATCCTTATTAGTAAGCCGTTTCATAATGTAGGTCAAGTTGAGAAAGGACATTTTGCATGTTATGCCTACGATTTTAAAATTTAATGTAGTTTTCATTGATAGTGGTGTCAAGTTCGATTTGGAAACCAGTTCCATGAACATTGAAGTATCATTTGCCAGAACAGCTGAAGTTCAGTCAGACAGAATAGTGCCGCTGGCGAGAGGTAACTTTTACCTGAGTTGCGTAACTCCTGCCAGGCACAATTTATTATCGGCTCCATTCCGAGCTTTCGTATAAGCCAGTGCAGCGTATACAGTTCTGTCTACTTGTCCTTTTTACATCGGAACCCGGATATTGTTTGCCTATCCATACCCCAAATCTAGAACCCGGTCCGATTGTTGGGACAGCAGTAATTAAACTTTTTCATTAAAATCCACACGCCCCATTGAAGTGAAAGCTGCTGTGACTGTGACGGAATCGAATGTTGTTATTTATTTGCTTTTTGGGACTTGCCAATTTTGATCTAGCAACACCGTTAGACACAATACCTTTTGGAGTGACAGCTCATGATCGTTGTGTAATCACAGATGTTAGTTTTTTTAAACCTTGTATCTTTTGATTAATTGTGCAAAAAGGTTAGACGGCTAGTTAAACTTCCAAAACATTACGTTACTTCCAAAACACATAAATTATGAGTTTTATAAAATGTAGACATTATCATTTTTGTTTTTTAATTTCTTTCTATTAATGAAGAGCATAAAATATTGCGATACTTAAATGATAAATCTTTACTTTTAAAACATAACCTTTCATATTATTGTCGTTGAACGATCAGATTCGCAAAAGGTGCTTATACAAATTGTGCTTAATAATAACATTGCTATCACTGTTATCAATGCAACAGGTCACAAATTCATCACGTAGAACAATGTGACATTGCACACTTGATTGCATACATACATTATCGCCGTTGCCAAACTCGGACTAATTTATACTTGTAGGTCAGTTCTAAAGGCACCTAAGAAATTAAGTTACGCAGAATTCATTTTATTTATCGTCCAGCTGCAGTAAAGGACAAGGGAAGCCCCACATTTCTTAGGAGAAATTTTTAACAAGTACAAAAAATGGTCGACACGAGCGCCACCTAACGTGTTTGGTTTGTGAACAGGTTGAGATGCGGTACACGAGCAAGCTTCACGGTAAGGCCCATTTTTGTTTGTCAGTCTGATTACAGTTGCTCGTGATTTTCCATTGAAATTTGTTTTAGGATTCTGTGCATGGGCTCCATAAAAAACGTTGTCTTTTATGCCTAGTCTGTCTGTAGTCTGTACTCACTGCACGCCCATTGCAAGTGATAGCTCTTTGCGTTATCGGCTTAGCAAACATCCGCAAAAAACGGTTACCCATCTGCTTTCTTATCTTTTCTATGAACTTTGTGGTGGGTCGAAAGTTAACTCATTGGAACCTTTTGTTTCAGCGATAATGTTTGATTGACACATCATCATTAATATGGAACAGTTGTTAATGTTGCGGTAATTTGAAAAGCTTAGTAAATAGGAAGACGTAAAACTATAGCGTAATATGTCAACACCTCTGCGAAACACACAATTTGCCACACCAAAGCTAATAGCAGGCCCAAGGGTGTAATGACTTCGTTTTACGGTGCAAGTTTACGATTTAGCAAATTGACTGACCGCCCTAATGGCAGAACTAAAGTACCATAAATATTAATTTATATAAATGCACTTCCTCGTTAGGCATCGAAAGCGGTATTAGCTATGTATGATGGACACGCGTCGGGGCGGTGCACACAACAACTTTCCCTTCTTTAATGGAAAAACAGCATTAAAGCGACCGCCTTACGGATAAAAGTTGTGAGGCACATGCCCGACGTGGGATACCGGCTTGACCACAATTTATTTACCAGAGGCGTTGACAATGTTCAATACTATTCTACTTGAGATAGGTATGCTTCAGATTGCTTTTTTTTTCACAAAACATTTAACAAGAGAATGGATTTTTCGCTGAAACTACTATTGTACAAATAATTCTATAATTTGCTGTCGGAATTGAATAGAACTTTATTTAAAGGTCTGAGATTGTCGATCACGAATTTTCGTATGTATTTACATAATTGCCACAGACCTGATCACGCCAAGTTTTACCTGGTAATCGCTTCTATTGAATCAACCGCTTGCAGCAATAATGCGGCGCTTTAAACATAATCAATTCACTAGACGATGAAAAACATGCAGCAAAATCAGCGACTGAAGCATGATTCTGTTGTAATGGCCGCTGCAGTGTCCTCAATGGTCGAATGGCGCTTGCGCAAAGGTCGTTTGTTCAAATAGCTTCTATTAACTTAATTTAGGTAAGCCAAAGTGGGCCAAATTTTCGGAATGAGTGTTAATAGCTATGTAGCAGACGTAAGTATTATAGCAAAAAATTGGAAAGTGAAAGCCAAAGAACAGTTCGATAGAGTCCGATTGTAGAATTTTTTATCAGTAGTTACGCGACAAGAAGAATACGGCTGCTTTAGACACGTTTTTATAGCGGAGATTATTTCAAATTTAAAATCTTTCCATAATCCAGACGAAACCTACCGCATAAATAAGAATTGTTTGTGCATTCAGTACACTCGTTATCAAAATCGATAACGTTATCTAAGTCGATGATAATATGATATAATGTGCCTTCCCAATGGATCAGCTGGTGCCCGATACGGATTTCGAGCATCTGTGGGCAGCGTGTTTGTTTCAATAGTGTTTGTCTAGTTTTTATGGCCTTAATCTCACGCCCAAGCCGGCAGCAAGCGCTGTCCACTCGGGCCCGCTAGCTACCGCACGCGCTGCGAAGTGAAAGTGAATATCGCGCACGTACGGCCCGCAGCCCAATAAGACGACACCGCCGTCCGCATACTTCAGCAATTACCACGAGGAAATCAGAGCCGTTCCGCCGATCGCTCCCAGCACCCTGCTTGGGAGTAAACGAGCCATCGGTGACGAATCCGTGTCAATGGGTAAGTCTGTTTCGTTTTTGTCAATGTAAAACGATTAAACGTCGTTTTTCTATTGTCGAAACGCAACGGACACCCAAAAAAACCGCCGCCGTTATGTATGCTTAAGATTTATGGCCACGAATTTTAGGACGAGACAGAAACCTTCGTATAAACGTTCCTATAATGAAATGACAACTTTTAATTCCTCACCTCGAACATTATCTACATAGGGTATCAAATGAATGTATTTTGAAACCCTGACCTCACGGCCATTTTGTCTAGCTAAGCAACCAATCGACCTTAATAGTCATAAGGCTCGTCCGGATTTGTTCCGGTGGCAGAATCTGTTTAGTACTGTACATAAGTTGCACAATAAAACACAATCAATGTTAGGAATTAACTTTGAACCTGACATTTATGAAAGCTTTTGAATGCAGTTTAAATTAACTAGATAAAATATAGAGATAACATTTAGCTGTATAATTATTAACAATATGCGATATCAGAAGAATACAAAGTAGAATGATGACGTCAGGGAAATAGACGTCAATGAGCATACGGTCACTGAAAAGTGTAAGTAGATAAAGGACGCCTACTTGAATTAATTGTTATGTAAGTGAAACACATTCAAAGACAATGAAAATGATAATCCTGCGATAAATTTGCATGCAGCAAATATTCTTAGAAATACTGAAAGTTTTACTGCAGAAGGGAAGGAAAGTTAAAAATGTTTAGGTTACACAATTGAATTTGGAAAATGACTCTATTTATTGGTACAAACAAAATAAGTGGTTTCATTATACATAAGGCATTAAAATATCTGGGTTAATGAATTCAATATCGAACAAAAAGATCAATCTGCGATTTTGAATAACCATCAATAGTTACTGGATATTAAAACGATACACAAAAGCTAAAATGTTTGGACACTTTGGTTTATAGTTTCGAAACTATCAATGCTTAATATTAAGCATGTTATGGCATATCATCAAGACCAACAAAGTAACATAACGTTTCCTGAACATTTGCGGGAGTTACCACAATGGTTCCTTTATAATTTAGCTTTAATTATCGCGACATCGACTTTAAAACAATGGGCAGCACGGAGATCTTAGCGAACTGGACGCAGTATGGCACAGGTCGTCCTTGTACCTGAGTGTAAACACTATTGTTTGATCACGTGGCTGCACCCATTATGATTTGATAAAGGGGTCCACGCAGCACCTTTGTTCTATAGTAGCTTTAGCAACAATGTCAATTGCTAAAAAGAGGCTATTCGGATAAGCGAGTAATACCTTTTTCAAGGGCTAGGCTACGAATAGAATGTTGAAGTTGTTGAATCTAACTTTATTATAGGAAGAAAAGTATGGGCTAGTAATCTACAATAATTGCATGCATGCGTAACTTTTCTAGAAACATCTTCGCTCCGTAATATTATTATGTGGATTTTAGTTTGCGTGCATATCCTTGGATCTGCGCCGGTTTAAAAAAGCCATACTTATCACTCAGCAAGTTTTATTAATATGTATTCGCTATTGGCTATGAGAATACATTCATTGTTCAGGGACGATTGTAATGATTCAAATGAAACATTAGCAACTATGTCAATACTAATTGGCATATTATTATTATCGCAGTAATAAATTGAAAAGAAGGAAGTCGGGAACTCTACATTATAATATTTGACAAATCGGACATGTTTAGAGTGCCCAAAGTGGGTAAAATACGGTTTCTGATAATTTAAAACCCAAAAGAGTTTATGAATTTTAAATCCAATCCTGTTTTCAAGGACTGCAATAATGTTCCGCAAACCGTTGGTGAAGGTAATAAAGTGTCTCGGGAGGACAACGACCTGACCGACTCAAATTGTGTCCAATGTACTTTGCGATTCAATTTTGTAATACAAAACATGGCACAATAGTCGTAGATGATTCATTAGATGACAGACAACAATCGATGCGGGAATATTACAGGTTCTAAATGCCAGCTTTGGTACTGTTAGGTTTAGATTTGCGTGCATATGTAGAGAAGTTCAGAGAACTGAGGTTGGATAAGACGTTGCGTTTGTAAAAAGTAATCGGGGAGAAATGAGGCAAGTCGGGTGTCGCGCAGGGGACAACGTCCGTCTCACCTGGGAGGTGCAACACATGCAAGCCCACTAGCGACTGGAACGGTTGCTATTTTTACACCGTCCACTCTATCTTATTTACTATTCTGGTCCGCGACTCATTGAATTGTGGTTATTATGTGCAAGTTGGATATGTGCCAACCAGTCTCGGACTTAACACCGATAGCGAGATATTCGAAGAATGATACGTTGGTTAAAGCGTTTCAGAGAAGAGCATCTCCTGTTTTCTCGATGTTAAAAAAGTTACAAAGCCAAGGTTGAACTTTTTCCGTATAGCGTGGATATTTAATAACCGGTTATAAATTGATGGTGGTGATAAGGGATTGATGGATGGGGTGTGAGTTAGTTTTGGTAAATGGATCATTTGGACGGTGAATACGTTTGGCTAGGTCGTTTACATACGACACGGGCAAGTGACTCTCGACGAGCAACAAGAGAAGAGACCACGTCAAGCCGGTAAACGAGTCGAGCAGTGGCTACAAGCAAACCGGTCGACGGCGCCGGGCGGCCGCGCGGGGCTCGGGGGTTATCACCTTGTAAACAAAATTGCATTACCTTTGTTTTTGCGGTAACTAAACGAATACGGTCATGCGTTTGACAGATCGAACGGGAAGGCGTTACGAACACCGGACAAAATAAAAATTAAAGACGCTTCGTCTACAGAGGACATTGCCACGGCGCTTAAGGAAAAGGTTAAGTGTTGTTATGTCGATTGGCCGTACGTATGTGAGTTTGTAAGATAAACACGTATAGTTGCTATCGGGCCACTTTGAATCGGAGTGAAGGTCTCCAAAGTTAATTGTTGATTTGTTATTGGTTAAATTAGACAGACCATGTATGAGAGAGCGTGGTACAAAAAATAATAAAGTAATTAGGCAATACTGTTGCTACTGATTTCAAGAATCTATTTTGCATAGAAGCCAATACATTAAAACCGAGTAGAATAAAAATGGTTACGGAACGGGTTTATAATTAAATAAACATGTTCTGCGCGTTCCGATTCCTTGTTAGATGATAGATGGTAGAAATACTCCAGATTGGAGTCAGAGTATTCTTGGCAGCGCTATTGTGTTTTAGGGTGAAAAAAATTAGTGCTGCGACAAACGGCAAAACGAAATCGGCTAAGTGGGTCATCATATAATTTCGCAAGCGTATCGAGTGCCGCAAGCGTGAACTGGTACGCTCAGGCAAGTCAAGGCCCGGCGCCGGCGAGGCCCCGTCCTGACGCCCTGCGGTTTCGATATGTTAACAGTACGACGTCAAGCTAAACACTGCATCCTTATGCAGTTCTAATAGGGGCTATTCTGCAACAAAATAGGCTGAAGTCTGTCCACTGCACCATCTTCCTCAAAATTTAGGATTGTGGAAATTTAATAGGGAATAGGACTCTACAGAGAGCTTAGTGTGAATTTACATTAAACGTCCTCACTAGTGAGCGGCAGTGAGCGCGCTAAAAATATTTGAAAATTTTAGTTCTTGAAAGTTTCCGCTAGGGGCGCTGTACAATCCGTCATACATTTAATGTCATTGTCATTTTTGAAATTTGTCAGTGACGACGACGTTTGATCTAAACTCGCACTAAGCCCCCTGTGGGTCTAGACAAAGTGCAAATAATCGCAAACCAGTCGAAAAGTGGTCGAAAAGCCCCTTTTTTGTATGGAATTTGACGGATTCGATTTTCGATTCGATCAAAAAGTGCGTTTTGTCTAGGGCGGCTGAGGGCCTATAATGTGAGTTTCAAAAAATGACATTAAATGTATGACGATTTGTACAGCGCCCCTAGCGGGAAACGTTTGAGCGCGTTTGATGTAAACTCACACTCAGCCCACTGTTCACTGTACTGTGTTTCTCAAAATACAAGTTCATGGACAATTGGACATCTAAAATAGGATACTACCATTCAATTGTTATAATTTTTCTGTCAAACTTGTCTCCATCGCTTGTACAGAAATAGCCACGTTTGACGTCACTTGAAGGTTCTGTTTGTTTATCATTGTGACGTGATTTCAAATGAATGCAAAAATAGGGTAATCGCACAAGGACAAAATGACCGAGTTATTCAAACATAAAAACTAATTACTTGTCAAGTATAGTGTCAGGACAGTAAGAGCATGTGGGGAATTTTCTGGGGACCGAGGAGTTTCCCCAGTCACTAATGAGGCTCAAAACGAAGTATTTTATAACCAAATATAACAATTCTGAACGCACAAAACAAAAAAAAACATCTAAGCATCATTCGTATTGAGGATACGTACGTATTTCAATACTGGTTATGTATCGAAGGAAAGGCGCCGCGGTCGAAAATTAATCATGTTCGCGTGTACTTGAAGTATTTACAATGATAGACGATGTGGCCTGTACGTACAGGCCAATTTTCATAATTACCGCCGTGCCGTGTACGAGTAAAATGTTAAATTATATTTAATGTGAGCCGTGATACGCACGTCTTACAATTAATCCCCTATTAACTATGATGTTTCTCAATAGTTAACAAAACAGCGATGTGATAAGGTCATATTGTTATGTAAATTCCGCAGATTAAAAGTATGTTCTGCGTATGTTTTTATTAGCTATAAATAATAATAAACATGTCTGTTATTCTCGTACTCCTGACAAAATTACAGCAAGTATCGGAATACATAACATCATCCTCTTCCCTACAAGGAAACTTGCTAATGTATTACATATTATTTTGAAAACATTATGTGAACTTACCCCTTCATTTCCAGGTAGGAACTGTATTTTAGGTTTTGCCAATTTGTCCTGAAACAAAAAGATTCAGATTAGCAATGGCACTGATAAGTTTAATACTAACAAATTGTGAGCTATGGTTTTTTATGGGTCAATGAAAGGTGAAGACTGAACGACTCCGCACACTAGGCAGCCAGGCTGTGGCAGCCAATCTGGCTCTCCGAGAACACTCTTGACTGCCTAGTGTGAGGGCTTATCATACACCGTCATACCTAATTATATTCGATTGGCTGCCGCATCGAGGCTGCCTAGTGCGCGGGAGGAATCTTCTTTTCAGCCCTAACCCTTCGTTGGTCAGAAGGGATTGTGTGAGAAAAGAAATAATATCTCCAAAGAGGACTGAGAAAGAGGTAAGGTTCTTGTAGAGTTAAATTATGAATAGTACATGATTTTAAATTATTAGGTAGTAATCATATTTAAACAATAAATATACCTACTACGGAACTACCTATGACCCAGCGTCACCCGGCGGATAACATTACAAGCTGTGTAGGCATTATAATTCACAATAGACAAATTTATTTATTTATTTATTATTAGGCATACACAACAAGTAACAATCACAAATAATATATAAAGAAAGTAACTTATGCTTAGATCTAGATCATCACTCAAATAACGTGTACACACAGCATGGTTAAAATATTGCGTAAACAGTATTATATTGTCTTAATTAACAGTAATAAACAGTAACAAATAGGTAACAATACTAGCTATGTCAAAGCAATGCCCGAAGAGGAAGCGCAGTAGAGGATCTTTTTGAATATTATGTTACATAAAGAAAACAAACGTAAGCTACTGACCAACATAAATGTTTGCAAGGAGTAAATATATTTTTGATATTGAATAATAAATAATACCACACGGTGTAAGGAACGGAATTCTTACAAAAATCTCTCCATAGTGCGAACTAAGGAGAGATTTTTGTAAAAGTTCCATTCATGGAGATGAAAAAAAATCTGTAAGCAAATTGTACCAAATCGAATGTTAAAAAAATATCGAATGGTAATGTTTACCATATTTGTGATAAAAACGTAATTAACTAATTAATATTTTAACATAATAACCGTATTGAGATAATTATTTCCTGTTTAGCCTAAACCTGTGAATTATTTTGAATGTTACGTCATATTTCCTTTAATGAATAAGGAGTGCATGCGTTAACAATAACGTGATGACACATAAAAAGTACGTTGGGCTTTACTGAAATTAAAGGAAAAACTAGAAACAACGCAAGTGCACAACAAACTAATAAACGACAACTGTGAATCATAAGAAATGTTGAATACCATAAGGTTTATAACTGAATGAATAAAGAAAACAACAAGAACAGTTGGCTAAATATTGTTACCAATTGTTAATAAGTAAACCATTAACTAAATATTACTAATTATACTAGCTTTTACATGCGGCTTTACCAGCATTGATTTAGTTTTTTATCGCAGATTCTGCGGTAAAACTTCCGTTTCTAGCCAAAAGTTAATAAATATTTTTTATATTCATAAATTTTACAAATGAGATTTACCAAAATTATAATATTTTACCAATAAAATATTCGTGTCTGTTTCTTAAAGTTATCCTGACTATTTGTCACGTGAAAACGTAAAGTAAACCCGACGCTTACGTTAAAAGAAACTCCTTTTAAGAGTTTCTTTCATAATATCAGGATAACATAACATATTGAAATGATGATTCACAAATTACCTTATCTTTAGTTAAAACCCAAATTCAAGTCTCAGAATTTGTCTTTTCTGATACTTGCGTCTTGCATATATTGACAAATTTGTCAGTGTAATTAATTTGTCATTAGCTTCCTAGCAGCTGTATGCTCTGTTTTATTAAACTCTACAAGCTACCTCTCGCTCACTCAACAGGTAAACGAGCGAGAGAATTAAGTCATAATTTCTGTATCAATGCGAGTTATGGTTACTTTATTCAACAATAGAGATTGTTGTAGGCGTTATTAGGGAAACGAAATGTATAAAGATTACGATAATAATGAAAATATAACATAAGTAAGTAGTAAAAAAGTTTTATTATTTTGTTTACAGCCAGATATTGGATTTCGTGGATGTGTTTTAGCTGCTGACTATTCGGAAAGGCGAATTCATATGATTCGATAAAAGTCTCTACATTCTATGAAACATTCGGTTTCGTGATCGCTTCGCCGCGTTCGTAGTAGGTACTAGGAACAGTAGATGTTAATCGAATCGAAAGCAAATGCTTAAATGTTGAAGTGATCAGGCTTCAGACGGATGAGTTAGGCAAAATGCCTGTCAAATTCGCATCAATAGCTGCAAAATTGTATTCTATATTTAAAATTTCCACATAATTAAAAAAGAATAACCTAATGAAACGTCGTAATTAGACGACAAGTAGCCAAACTAGTTGGGCAACGAGTCGAGCCACAATAAGCAAGTGTCGGCAAGTTGTGGGGTTGCACAACTGGCGATGGTCGAACGCGAGAAACATAACTAGGCTGGGCGGCAGTGCTGATGATGTAAACCTAAAAATTGCTTTAGTTACTTACTTAACCGCGGAGCTCAATGTGAAATTTAACGAGTTGCATCGTCTAGACGCGCGGACGAGAGGGGATGACCCGGAACTGGTGATCGCCATGGCCGTGACTTTTGAGTTTTTTTGATACAACGGTCAACTCAAAATCAGAGAACCAACCCAAAGAAAATCAGACCCTATAGTTTAGCTTCGTTCAAATTAAATAAGACATCGATAAGATAAAAAATCTCCACAGCTCTGTACCGAGATTGAAGTGAGTTGTGAATGCCAAACCAGTTTCAATAAGCAAGGTCGTTTTTGTATTAATTTTGCATCAATCCTAATATAAGGCAACCCACTATCAATTTGTAAAACTTTACGAAAGTAAAATAAAACTCGAGGCGCATTGAAATTATGATGTTGGCGATTATGTAAGCTGTTTCATAATTGATAAGATAAATGTTTTGAAGTCAGTAGAGTATTGAAGACCTCAGTATAAACATACAAAGGTCTTTTTTCAGATTGATCGTTGAATAATTTACACTTCCCTCTTCATCATTAGAAATCTATATTTATGTATTTGACTGTACTGTAAGTTAACACCTAATATTTTTTTAATGAATAAAGAATAGATAGAGCACAAGATAGATTAATTATAACCGGTACGGGTGAGATAAAATTACTTAAATTAGCGCTCTATGTATAAAATGGAGTGCTAACATTCAAATTGTTATTCAAATAAAAATATCTACCAATACGTGCAGTCATTACATTATTTTACAAAAAATACAAAAGTAATTTCGGCCTTGCGTTGAATTGCTACGTTGTACAGAGTGAAGCAATAAAATACCTGCACAAAATGACCTTAGCGGAATATGCTGGTGACCTTTAAGCGAAGCAAAAAAGCTTTTACAAGCTCATGATTTAGATGCAAGAGAAAATAGTTGGTTAAGCGAAATACAATAATTGTGCGATCGCTTAGATAATCGGTCGATTAGGTTTTATTAACGATCGGTTTTATTCCACTCAAACTCATTATAAAATAAACTATAGTACTTTATACCTAAAGTTGGTGGAGGTGAAAGACCCGAGGGTTGGTGTAACTTCGGCCTTAACGCAATGTCAAACTCAAAACCCAGAAACAACCAAAACTACAAATTGTGCCGACAACTTTACATTGAAAAACAAACTTGTGTTTTTAATGTAGAGGTCAGTTCAAGGTATAATGTACTCACTACTCATGAGTGGTTTGACAAGATAAGAAAGCGACAAACCGCGGGGCTGTGGTCGATGCCTAACCAGCACCGTTGGACGAAAATTTCTGTCAGTTGGTGGGCTCGACGGTAAACCTACATTCCGTAAAACAATGATCCTCTTAGGGTGGATTCGACCAAACAAGAGTAAATATTAATCTCAGAATATATCGTCAGTTTTGACATATTTCCCATACTGAAACTGTCAGTGTCAGTTATGACGTGCCAGTTATAGTTATTCTAGGATACAAGTTTGGTCGAATCGGGCCTTAATCATAGTTTTAAGCGGCAGATCTCAAAGGGCTAGAAAAAAATCAGGTGGCATGTGGCCTCGTTGAAAGAATTGTTTTAGTTAAAATACTAAATGAATAATAGGCCCGCCATAACAATAGCACCCAAATACAATGGCCAAACACACTTGAAATACAGCGGGTATCAAAAAAGTGACGCACCTACCTGGGAGTGAGAAAGGAAATTGAAAAAACACAAAAGGAACCATTTCTCTAAATTTGCAGAGCGATTACGCATAACATTTGTATTAGCATAGAATGGAATATGTTACAAAATAAGCTTCATTTTTGTCATGTTAGTGTTCGCGGTGATGTGATAATACATACTTCCAAACACGTTTTTTTGATAAAGGTGGATGTAGTATGTAGGTATAGTGTGCTACTAAAGTGCTAAACTTTATTTTGAAAGATTTGAGACATTAATTTTACAATTCTAGACCTAATAGAGCCTATTCTTAGGCACTAACATATTATGTTGGCGACCGTTTAGTTCCCGGTTTTATTTCACTTGTTCCTTTCTTTGCGAGAGCATTTCTCCCGAGCGACATTCCGTGCGGTCGTAACCTTCATAAAAACTTCCAATGATTCGTGGGTCCACTCATCTTTACTACCTTTTTACACCAAGAATATTAATTATATTATTATCCTGTTCAAGCAATAATAATAGCATTAATAATATTAGCTCATTTTATGAAACACATTTTATGTTGGAGCCTATTTTTGCACCGCCTGAGTTGACGGTAAAGACCGGTGAGTAAACGTTTTTTTAGCCAAAATTTAACCATGTAAGTAGATCAAGAGATCTGCAATTAAATTATAAGGTAAGCGAGTCTAAAATAGAACTGATTTTTAAATCGAGTCGAGGGCAAAGAGAGAAGGGAATGAAAATAGCGGGCGTGAGATTACTTGAGAGAGTCAAACATCTGTTGGCAAGTAACTTACTTAACTATGGATAACCAGGTGCCAAGGCTCGAGGGGAGAAGGGTGCGACGACCCCGGACCCTATCCGTATTCACCGTCACGAGAATATCACATCTGTCACATCGCAATCGAATCTTAACCTACTACAAGTAAAGATCAAAATGAAATGGATACTTCATATCTACTAAACGATACCCTGCCGTGATCACATTGTACAAAATACTTTAAAGCAACGTTTGAGCAAATTTTAGTGTACTTATTGTTATTAGGAACATTAAAATCAAATGTAATAATGTCAAATGCATTGACAGTTAATTGGTTTAAATGAGACTTACAAACACGATAATGTAGAGGCGTCTAAAAATCAACTTTCATCGTGTTCTTCAAATAATTTTTGTGTCAATATTTTAACAAAAGCGATCAATGACGATTATAATGCAAAAGATAATTATGTCAGTTAACCGTCAAGAATACTATTTTACTTTTTCGATAAAACCGTATCAGGTACAAACAATCACGAAATCTACGCTTATTCAAACTTCAAATTCTTCAATGTCAATAATGAGACTAGAGCTAGAATGACGGATATCCGTAACTAACTAATTTCGGAGAACACTACAATTGACCATGTAATCAACGACTATTTCAGTAGTTTGCATATGTTTATAAAATCTTATAACTTGGAACGTTTGACTACAGGGTAAAACAGACAAAATTAAAGATTCAGCTCTATGCGTCAAGTAGATAAGTATCTTTAAATTGAAACACTGGACATTACAAATGTGTACACACCGTCCGTCACAAAAGTGATTCATTCCTTTCAATGGATTCTAAAGCCAGGAAAAAAGGTCCAGGTGGCACGTTCACAAAGCGGCAACAAAAAAACGGACACCAAACCTGACGGCAGGTCAGGGAGAGAGCTGAGGTAATTTGAATTTTACATTTTACCTAGAACGTTTAAAATCGGCTGGCAAGTTTAAAGAATAGACGCCCATGAGTTGTTAGCAGCCACAAAAGATATAATCGGAGTCGAACACGTGCACGGTATAGGGAATCATAATCAGGTGAGCCAGTAACCTTATGCTTCCCTATTAAATTATCGGCTTCAGTGTAAATGCTCTTTACTTAGATATATTTCCATTAATTAGCTAGAAAAAGTTTCGGTTTTCAAATTAATGGAATAGTGTTAGAATTTACTGGCTTGCATTTTTAACATCGGCATTTTCATATTATATGAAGACAATACGTTTTTAATAAAAATAAATGCAACCTAATTAATATAACAATAAATTATGCTGATAATGATGGTACTTTTTTGACGTTCCAATTAATTTAGATATCGGCTGCAAGCATTCTGATAACCAATGCTTCATCATTTGGTGGTAATGAAACGTACACGCATGTTAATGACTTGTAAATCAAGTATCGGAACGAGGTCGAAGCACGCAAAACATTCCAAAGTAACTTTATAAAACTGTTGCTTTTATTACACACTGTCAAATGAACTGTCAACCGCCAAATATGAGCTGTTGACTATCCAATGAAAATTGTTATTCAGTAAAACACGAAAAGCATACTCATAATTATTAGGCTTAACAATAATTGATGGGTTGGTGAGGATTAAACAATTATTTATGATGATGAAACAAAAGTGAAAAGGAACAATGTAATGGCGGTGTAAGCCTAATATTTCTGGTAAAATAAGGTACAGTTGTTTATCTATTGTGAACATTTCGTAGTGGACCATAAAGTCGCGGGTTTTTATGGGCTGCGGCGCTAATACCACGCCGTCGGATACATCAAAGGGTATTTTGGTAAAAAAATGTTCAGTTAAAAACTAAATATTGGTGTTCACCGTCAGGACACCAATATTTAGTTTTTCACCGTCTCGGAATGTAGAGTATGGTATTATAGATTTAGATAGTTATAAGCTAAGTATGTTCCTTCTTCTTCTTCGTCGCTACACTTTTGGCAGAGTCGTTGTGGTCATCACAACTGGCTTGGTAACAAAAGTATGTTCCTAGCATTTAATCCACCAGTTATTTGCAAAAGATTTTCAAATAAATAAGTAATCTGGCAACTACATTACTTTCACCGGCGCGAGCGCAGAAGCAGACCCAACATTGTCATGGCGGCTACGCGCCCGAATCGCTTACCTAATGTGCAGTTTGCGAAACTGGCCACAAGAACTCGACTTGAATATCTGAGATTAGCAAGCTGCACTCAGATGCAGCCGGATGACAAAAATTGGATAAAAAATAAACACATTTTGATCTTGAATGTGGAATGGACTGAAGCATGGAGTGAGGCTGATGATGTAATGAACTATGGGAATGATGTATGATATGACTAAAAATTGTTAGCAAGTTGTTGGGAAACTTATTAAAGTGAGGGTTTCACTGTTTAATAGGTATTTTGTAGGACTATTTGGAAGAAATATTATTTGCCTATTTCACCAAAAAGCCTCGTCTCTCTCCCGATCCCGTGAATGGAATCAGGGTGTAAAAAAATCATGATGAGTTCAGTTCTTTTAATACTTAACAATCTTTCACCCACAATAATGGTGCGAATCCAGTTGCCGGAAGAGAAAAAAATTTAAACGTCAATCGCGATTAGGTACATAAATTAGCGATCGGAACCGCGGGTTCAGTTAAAAGTGGGGTCAGTCGACGGAAGATCCTAAAGCAATTCCATCTCCAAGGACACGAGGTCTTAATGATAGAGAATGACAAAGAACAGGCAGGACTGATTGGGATAAGAGTATGCGCACACCGTTGATTTTTCGTCGGCCGATAGTTTAGTCGGGCAGTTGATCAGTATGGGCATGTACTACGCCGATTCGATTTGGCCGATTCTTCATACAAATTAAAATCGGGCACAACTATCGGCCAACTAAAAATCAACGGTGTGCGCCTACTCTAAAAGTTACTAAAAGTTTTTTTAGGAGTCGAATTTTTTCAAGTTTCAGTAGGAGAGGCTTTGACGAATGTATCATCGAATGATTGAAAACCAAGCAATTTTAGTTTCAAGTCTACAAATTGTGCTTGTTCTCTGAAACCACCATTGTTTTGAGTTACTTTTCATGAGCAGTCAAAACGTTTCTTCATAGTTTTTATGGTAATATCCTCGTTTGAACGAGGTTCTGTTTTTCAGAGATAATTAGAATGATTAGTGATTTCAAGGCATATGAAAAATAATATGGCAAATAAACAAAAATGAGTCGGCATTTTCAAAATAGGAATTTAAGGTAAATGTAAGTTAAAATCTCGCGTTAGTCCCCTATTTCTGATAGTAAATGAGATTGAAGTGTGACTGGGGTTAGGGTTGCCAGGCGTCCGGCTTTAGCCGGACATGTTTGGCTTTTTAGGGTATTGTCCGGCCAAATATTGCCTTGTCCGGCCTGTCCGGCTTTTTATTTGGTTGCCGCGTCAGGCGAAAGTCGAGCCACAGAATCATATGAAGCGCACGCATCAGCCGATGATGATAGTACTCACTCATGAGCTGACCTCCCCCCCCCCGTCACATGTCCGGCTTTTAAGGTAAAATGTCCGGCCGAATGAAACACAAAGTCCGGCTTTTGTGATTTTGGACCTGGCAACCCTAACTGGGGTAGAGGATTACATCATGCTGACGCGGAAGGAAACCAGTTTTGTTCAGCATTTGATGGTAATCCGATTTGGTTTGTTATCACCAGCCAATATGAGTTTAGTTTACCTTTGTACTTCTGTTTATGTGACCGGCGTTTAATAAAAAAAACTATTTTTTGTGATATCCTATCCAGTTCATTAAATTTTCGTTGATCGAATTAAATACATTGATTTTATGGGGATTTAGTGTGACCAAGACTAGATTTAAAGGTTTGATGTATTGTTTAGAATTATCTTCTCAAGTTTCACCTTGGACTCAAGTTATTTAAATGGTGTGAGCCAATGATAAATTCTGATTAGTGGTGGTTTTTTTCCTATTTTCGGCACTTTTAGGTTTGTCAAAATGGTATTTAATAAACATTAAATTTCCGAGATTGCGCGGAAAGGTTTTTGGTTCAACGTAGTTGGTAGTGATTGTATTATCTTTCAATTATAACTTTTAAAAGGCAATTAATTCAAGAAATTACATTATTATTGATTCAAGTTTTTTTTGGTACTTTTAATTTGCATTTTTGGTTAAACCCTTTGTTATGTAGAAATTCCTGTATGGGCCAGTAATTTTTGAAGTAATAAGTTCTTGGACTTGACTTTAACACTTCTAAGATTTTTGAAACTCTTGTTCTGCAATTAATGGACTCACTTTAAATCAAATTGGGCTCTATAACCTACTTATATGTAATTACTAACAATTATGAAAGTAGGTTAAACTAGCATTATGATAACGAAACATGTTAAAAATACATACTACATTGTGAGTTATAGCATATATTTTATTCTATTTGATATTATCTGCTTAGTGCAGCAGCCGCTAGATAAACAGACTGTAAATTAATTTTTGCTGGCAAATAAAATACTTTTACTTTACTTTACATAAGTCTATCTATTTCACATAATATAAAAAAACACATTTTCTGCCATAACATTGTTGACACATGCATATAAATATCAACTCAATAAAATTAATAAAATAAGTTAGCAATGACTTTTAAGTAAAAAAAAAAAAATTTTAAAACAAAAATACGGAAAATATTATTGATAGTTTTTTTAAGTCCAAAAGTATTTACTTCTGAGAGATATTTTGGGTTAATGGTCTTTGCACTAAGCTTTAGTTTGTTTGTATCAAAGTAACCAGAATCATAAAGTTAATTTAGTCTAGCGGAATAGAGCAGGGTCATTCCATGACAAATGTTACCGAGGGTGAAAAACTAAATATGTTCTTTTCGCATTAAATCTGATGAATTTTGAAAGTAAACATTCCAAATTATAATGTCCAACAAAAAAAATCTGAAAGAAACAAGTAATTTTTAAGTTATTAGTCTTCAAAGTCTATATTTAAGTCAACTGTCTGAATGATCATTTTCTCTCTAATTATTAGTAATACGATTAAAAAAAAACTATCAATCTGTGAAACGTTTTGCCACTATATGATTCGAGGCTATTTATCATAGTATTGGTAGATAGCGTCATAGTCTCAAAAAGATTGATAATCATCAAGTTTTAAGTGTGTTTTCTTGTTACTTCGGCGATGTAACACCCGAAACAGAAAAACAGGTATTTGTTTTATTATTGTACCTTACACATGGATTAGGGTAACAATATTTGGTAAAAGTAAGGTCATGGTAGTAATGATTTCAAATACTAACTAATATCTGAGCATGATACTAATTTAGTATGTTTCTTTCTTGATTAAAAACTGTAACACCCGCAACGTTTCGGGTATTACATTTTTATTTATATGTCGATATAGTGTGTATATTGCTTGGAGACGTGAAAAAGTATTACTGTGAGGGTCCTTTGACCTCCCACTAGCGCTGGCATCGGAAAAGGAGTCATATTTCTCAATTTAAGATTTTTTTGAAATGTCGACTTAACACTAAAATTAAGGTATTGCTAAAAAGTGTCGATGTTTCACATCTATATATATAAAAATGAAACCCGTTTCGCGTTGTCACGGCATCACGTGTGAACGGCTGAACCGATTTCGATAATTCTTTTTTTTTAATGTTTGTGGAAGTCCAAGGATGGTTCTTACGGAAAAAAATATTAAGAAAATCTCTACGCTAAGGCGGTACGAAGTTCGCCGGGTCAGCTAGTTTCCAATAAATATCGTAATTAGAAATTAAAGTAATGCTATTTCAAGCCAAAAACAATAGAAAAAGCTATATTCTGAGGAAAAATTAAACTTGAACTTTGTATATTTAAAAAAAAAAGCTGCTTCGTAATTTCAAACCAGAATTCGCTCTATTTGTGTTTATTTGTTGTACTCCTTATATTGTAGTACCTAGAGACTAATAAAACACCGATTTTATCGATAAAACGCGTAACATTTTCGTACTCGTAACACCCGAAACAGAACCATTGTAACACCCGAAACAAAGAAAAAATTTATAAAAAAATAGTAAAACGTTTTATTTAACAGTGATTGTATGTTACATGGTTTGTAAATTTCATAATTTAGAAGTCCTGTAAGTTTTAGGTATGATTCCTTAAGAAAATTCGCTAAATTTCGAGTAAATGCAGCAACAGTCAGAACATAGAGGCAAAATCTCGTAACGCCCGAAACGCACACTTTTCGACTCATATTTTCGTTATCCTAAATTCTAAGCTGTACAAACTTTATTATTTAAATAAAACAACTAAAAACGGACAGATTAAGGCACTAACATTATTAAAATACTATTTTAAAATACATGAAATTGTTGAATATGTGTGTACGAACGTAACACCCGAAACGATGGAATGACCCAGCAACAAAGAAGTGAGCGAGCGAGACGTCACCAGCAGCAACAGTGTGTGATAAAAAGAGAACCGTTTTTTGGAACTATTTGATAGTTTGGAAGCACTTAATGGCATGCTGAAAATTTTAACTCTAGAGATATTTCAGATTTTACGTGAGTGAAATTATGGACTTTTATGAGAAATAGTGCTGAAGAAATGTGGTGACTGGTTCAGTGATTGATTTATTGTGTGCAAAACAGGAATAATCCTGACACTGACACAGAAAATGATACAGTGTCATCCAAAATTGGTTTCGTTTGACAGTTCATCTGTGTAGTTGGTCTATTCCGAAGGAATATTAACTTTATGAACCAGTATACAATTTATGGTCATAAAGATAAGAAAGATACTCTACATTGGTAATGTGTAAGATCTTAGTAGCAGATTTATACTATTTGGTGAAATGTATTTAAAAGATAAGTTTTTATTATACATATTTAGGTGAAATATTTATGTGATTATGTATGATACCTGTTAATTTATATTAGAGTACTTATCATCATGACCATCTAAGCTTTAGGAGTACTTATTAATAATGATTATTTTTTAAAATGGGTCTGCACTTTAATGGTGACTCAGAGAAGATAAACTATCACATCAAGGAAATAAAATACCTACTCAATAAATAGTTAATAAAAATTGATAAATTGCAGAAAATAAAGGCCATAGATTTTTTTAGTATTTGGATTCATAAATAATTTAACATTTTTATAAGTAGGTATGTACGGTATATTTTTATTGAAATCTACAATTGTATGCTTAGATACTTCCATAGTATTTGATTTCCCGGTTTAGTCTAAGAAAGATCAATTCTCAAAATGACTAATAGTCACCGATTCTTAAAATGTAAGTCTATAAATGACTTTTTTTTTTAATTTGGTTTAGGTCAAATTGATAATAACGTTATTTCATAAAATAGTCTACTAAAATCACTTAGTCAATTTTTTTAAAATTATGTACCTACATTTATGCAGAGATTGTACAAATTCTTTATAATTTTAATTACAACGCTACATTGTACCTACATGGTAAATTATTAACAGACTTTATGAAGGGAGATTTTATGGTAAGCTATCAAGGTTATGAAATTTTAACTTTATAATCCCCTAAATTCACGCAGCATTATTAGTGCAAGTTAATGTAAATTTGTCAGAAAGCAGTGACTAAGTTAGATGCACTATTTCTCAGCACTTGACAAATCTTAATTGAAGCGCTGGTAGCGCAAAAGACATGCAGGCTCCTAAAGGCAAAACTAGGCGTTCCTTTAAATTCAATTTTTTCTTTAAAGCTTTGAAAGTTTGTTTACTATTTTAACAGTGAATAATAAAAAGGTAAATAATATAAATAAAGACATTTTTGTTTTAGTGATGAGACAATTTTTAGGTGTTGTTATATGCCAAAATAACTGAAGTCAGGAGAATTTACTAACTTTACAGAAAATAACCTTATCTCGGTGTGGAAAAGTTTATCATTTTCGACACAAGTACTTGTGCTATTTTGTAGCTAAACTGGCCGCTGAGAGAATTAGTTGTACCGCAGAGGTAAAATGATAATATAGAATGTTTTCAAAGATGTATTTTCCTTATTTAGACGATGAAAATTTTGCCCATTTTTTACACACGTTGTGTCAAGGCAATGCAAACAGTGCTTTTTGTAGATACAGATAGTGGCATTAGTGTCCAAAATACTTTTAACTTACAAAGTACCTACTTTATGACATCAATTATCACAAATCTGGAATGGAATCCTTGACATTTTGCATAGCAACTACTAAGGTCTTTGGTGAGAGTGCAGTACCAAGAGGCATTTGTAGAGAGAAAAACCAAAGACGTCTTCATCGGAAACTTCAGTGCTTGTTGATGTTTTTTTATCCTCTCAAAATGTAATTTAATTTAATGTTATTGTTATTGTAAGAAATTACTTGCAATTTTGCTAAGTATAAATAAAATGATGCAATTATAAATTATAACAGAATCGCTCGAATCGAATAGGTAGATGAAACCAGTAATTTTAGTATCCAAGTCGGGATACCATAAACAACAAAAAATGGATAAGTCTATGGATTGATAAGTCTGGAGGAAATCAATGAAGTAGAAATTGAAAAATTTATACTACGTTAGGAAACAATAATGTGTTATAAAATTTAAGAGATATAATTAATAATATATTTCATTTCTTAAATATTATTTTAGATAGATAGTAATAATTTGTTGTAATCGTAAAAGAATATAATCATTAATAATATCACAAGCATATAAACTGGCAGCGCCATCTTTCTGATATCTTTTATAACTTCAGCCTTATCTCTTCTATCAAAATGTAGTAAACAGTTTTATATGTACTTCTAACTAAAGATCATAAGATTTATTTATATTTTTTTTCATTTGGTTGTTTAAATAATAATCTAATACTTAATTATTCATAACTCAAGTTTATTGAAGCAATCATAAAGCAGTAAAAATAACATTTTAAGTAATTTATTCTTCACTCATAACCAAAGAAATTTGTAGATAGGTATGTATAGATTATTAAACTACTCAAATTCTATGCTGATCAGCTGTTATTGAAAATATATTAAGACTACAACTTGTATTATAATATGATGCATTTTCTAGAACTGTCTTGAATAACTTTGGTTTTCTTTAGATATTACCACGAAAAATGCATTGATTTAACGATTCCATTATATAGATAAATTGTACAGTATATTTCCAGTAGGTAAACCAGATACGAATGAGAGTTGTTGGTCTTGAGTGTTTTCAAAGTTTAGCATAAATTAATTACAAGGTGTCTCTGTCGATATTCTGGGCCCAAGATAAACGGATTGTAACGTAACTCCACGGTAAACGGTAATTCCGAAACAATATGAGCAGAATTCTCTAATTAAAGCCGTATGAAATGTAAATCTATGAAAATAACAGAACAAAAATCCTGCATGTTGACGTGGCGTGACATTGTATAAACTTAGTTCTCGCTATGCCTTATACCAGGATTACTGTAGAAGTTAATTAATGACTCAAAAGGATAGTTTCTCAGCAAATAAATAGGTAAATTAGCAGTTTCATTTCGATTAGTGTAATAAGTATGGCGCCTCTGACATTGTTGGCTTATCTATATTTTGGTCAACAATATGGCGATTTGACTTACCCTGTTATTCCTAATGAAGTCTTCTATAGCTTTCAGCGCTGAATCCGTTAATTTCACAAACACTAGTTCCTTGTTTTCTTTATAACTAGACTCTGATGATAACCCATACTGAACACCTGCTGGCAAGGCCGCCATTTCTTATTCACTATTCGCACTGTTGACCAGCTGACTCCTTTGCTAGCCGTCACGATTCATATCATTCACACATTTTCTTAACCGTAATCACAGATTCACAACCTATATAAAATTATAATTACAACAACAAAAGGGTTTTAGAAGTCCAAATTAATCTTTTTGTAACCCATCGACTCGGCCTTTGTTGGCAGCGCTCTTCAGTCTGCAAGGCCGCACTGACCAGGGTACGGAAACTTCCATACTACGATCAAACTTGCTTCCAAACAGCGACTTCAGTCGATAAATTCCAATACTTTTTTTTTTTTTTATGGCAACTTTGTTTTTCCTCCAAAATGGCCGGTGTTGTTTTTGTTAGGTTGAATGCATTCTTGTTTTCTTAGCCATCGTTTATGAGTTCTGTGGCCCTATTAAAGTATTGAAGAGTCGAGTCAAATTCAAGTTCATTCCTTCGTACCTGCTGCTGTTCTGGTTCATCGGAGTTTTGTTCGTTCCTTCGTGAATCGCGAAGAAACTTTCTGTTATGTTAACAAGTGATCTGAGTTTTCTCAAAGTGCAAATGCTTTTTTAGTGTTGTTGAAAACTTTGCGAAAAGACGCTTTTGGTGTATAATATTATGTGTGTTCATAAATAAAGTAAAATTATTAAATTGAAAAGTTTTTGTTTATTTGCATTTCCATGTGCAATGTAGAATGTTCCAAATCCATTGTTTTGAAAATAATACAATACGTACACCATAAAGATAAATACTTTCAAAATAATGGATTTGAAAAAATTCTACATTGTACATCAAAAAAACAATAATTCTTTGAAGGTTATGAGGGCCTATGTGTGCGTGAACTGTGTGTATGTGTGCGTGGACTTTATGTATGTATGTGTGCGTGTACTATGTGTGTATGTGAGCGTTACGTACGTAGGTTAAGTACAGCGAATTTAACACCAGGCTGTCAATTAGTAGGCTCAAAAATTTGACAGAGAGGGTTCTCTATTTCCTATGTATTACTTTTCTCTATGGCACTGACTGTCATGCGTAGTGGCGCTTTTGACAGGAAACGCGAGCATTCACTGGTACACTAGCGCCATTTTGCAGTTGGTAACAAGTAATTTCAATCGCAGCTAACTTCATGCTATTTCTAAAATTACAATATTTTCGTCTAATTTGCTAATTTGGCAATGGAAATTTATATTATACAGCACAAAACAGAAAGTAAAAATAGTACGCAATAAAATGGAATTAGATTTTTTGACGCAGTGTCGACTGGAAAGGTGAAACTTCAGTGTTGCAAATATTTGAGGTTATCTTGCTTGCAATACTTTGATAAAGTTTCACTCACATTTTAACACCACGGTCTACGTGTTAACTTACATTACACCTTCCATTCTATGTGGTCTTTTTAATTTGCCAAACTGGATGTAATTTTCATACAGTAACAAGTGTCTTTTCTACAAACGGTAAGTACAAAAAATACACAGTTTCTTATCATAAATTTATCAATAAAAGTAATGCTTTTAAGATTTAGCTAGGTTGCATCATATTAATTCAAAATTTTTCGCATTACAGGTGACATAGTCTTGTAATAATGGCTAACTGGGAAGAGAAGAAATCTCTAATAACTCGCAATCTTCAAGAAGTGCTAGGAGATGAGAAATTAACTGAAATTATAAAGCAAAGAGATCTCAAGATTTACTGGGGTACAGCAACAACTGGGAGACCTCACGTTGCGTATTTTGTACCAATGTCCAAGATTGCAGATTTCCTTAAAGCCGGTTGTGAGGTAACTATCCTTTTTGCTGATCTACATGCCTACTTAGACAATATGAAAGCTCCCTGGGAGCTCCTAGCATTGAGGACACAATATTATGAAGCTGCAATTAAAGCTATGCTTCAGTCCATTGGTGTTCCACTGGATAAGTTGAAATTTGTTAGAGGTACTGAATATCAGCTAAATAAAGAATACACATTGGATGTGTACAGAATGTCGTCTGTTATAACTGAACATGATGCAAAGAAAGCCGGCGCTGAAGTTGTGAAGCAAGTTGACCATCCTTTACTTAGTGGCCTTTTGTACCCAGGACTGCAAGCATTAGATGAAGAATATTTAAAAGTAGATGCACAGTTTGGGGGTGTTGATCAAAGAAAAATATTTACTATGGCCGAGAAATACCTTCCCCAGCTTGGTTATGCTAAAAGAGTTCATCTTATGAACCCAATGGTCCCAGGTTTGACTGGAGGCAAAATGTCTGCTTCTGAAGAAGACAGTAAAATTGACTTGCTAGACAACCCTGCTAATGTTAAAAAGAAATTAAAAAAAGCTTTTTGCGAACCTGGAAATATCACTGACAATGGAGTGCTCTCTTTCACCAAACATGTTATTTTCCCATTGATGAAGCCTGAAGAGAGTTTTAAAATAACCCGTGCTCCTGAGTTTGGTGGCGATGTTAATTTTAATAATTTTGAAGATTTAGAAGCTGCATTTGCAAAACAAGACATCCATCCTGGAGATTTAAAGGCTTCAGTAGAAGCGGCGATCAATAAGCTTCTGGCTCCCATTCAAGAAATATTTAAAGAACCCAAACTGCAGGAATTGACCAAGAAAGCTTACCCTCCTCCGACAAAAACTAAGGGTAATGCAGCTGCAGCAGTAGATGAAATTGTCCCTTCAAAGTTGGACATACGAGTGGGTCGCATAGTTGAGGTTTCTAGGCACCCTGATGCAGATGCATTGTATGTAGAAAAAATTGATCTTGGTGAAGCTGAACCTAGAACTGTTGTTTCGGGATTAGTAAACTTCGTGCCTATAGAAGAAATGCAAAATAGAGATGTAGTAGTTTTGTGCAATTTGAAGCCTGCCAAAATGCGTGGCATAGAATCCAAAGGGATGGTACTTTGTGCTTCTGTAGATGAGCCGAAGCAGGTGGAACCTCTATTGCCTCCTCAAGACAGTAAGCCGGGTGAAAGGATATTAGTAGAAGGCTATGAATCTGGAGAACCTGATGAAGTTTTAAACCCAAAAAAGAAGGTTTGGGAGAAATTACAGGTTGACCTGAAAACTAATGACAATTTGTTCGCTGTTTGGCAGAATAACAAATTGGTCAGCAAAGTTACTGGCAATGCAGTGACTACTAAGTCAATGAAGAATGCACCTATTAAATAATGTACCTAAATGTTTGAGGTATATTATGCTTCATTGTTACCTTAGGGTTAATTTTTATGAACAAGTGCATTTCAACATGTTTTGTATTTCTATTTTACATGCTTTTACTTGTTTTAAAATTTTTATTTATTTTTTGTAGTGATGCAACGAATACGAATACGAATATTCGTATTCGCCGAATATTAGACATTTACCGAATATTCGTATTCGGTAAAATAATAATTACGAATAGCTACTTTTTTTAAATTTTGTCACACACGTGACTATGTCTCCGAACACTATAGCCACAAGGACATGATGGGAAAACCCCGGTCAGTATGTAGCAAAGTAGTAAGTAAGTTAAAGAAATAAACGAATTTGAATTTGAATTGAAGTTCTCTTCCGGAATTTGACAGTCAATAGCAGGTCGATTGTACAAGTACCTATTATTTTGTTTTGTGATTAGTTACAAAGTAAAGTGATACAATAACAAAAAAAATGCTATTTGTAAATTTTAATTACTAGAACATTAACCATAATAAAAACAGTTAAATTTATGAGTATTTGATGACTATGTAGAGATATTCGTATTCGCCGAATAGTTGATTTAATATTCGTATTCGTAAAAGTAGTATTCGTTGCATCACAAATTTTTTGTAAGTATAAAATATATGTTTCTGTGCAGGTCCAGGCTATTGTCAGATTATCATTTCCATATTTTAAAAATTATGGCAATAATAAGTATTAATTGTGATTCAAAAGTCTGCTAAGAAAAATCTACAAAAAATATAATTAGTATCCACTCAATTTGTAATACCTTTTGGTGCTTTAAAAATACTATGTTATTTGCTGAAAATGACAAACAATAAATAAAACTAAATTATTAATCAAGTCTTTCTGTTTTTATAATTTCAGTTTCAAACATTAAAGTATTTTGTGTTCTTACTTTAATCTCGTCGATTAACATAAAAACTTTTCTTCTGAAATCTCTCATTTGGCTCTCTGATAGCACATTTATCTCTGGTAATAAACTAAACAGAAACATTTTTCTATAATCTATTTCTTCTGTATGATTTGGTACAGATTCATAAATCTTAGCTCTTTTACTTTGAGGCTCTTGTACCCTGTATTCGAAAAACTGTGGCGACTGTCCATTTTTACGCTGTGCGTTTTTTTCAGTTGTTTGTTTAGAGTCGTATAATCTAGCTCTAGCTCTATGTTCGTCGAACACTTCATATTCAATACCCTCGTTTTCAGCTGATTCTATATTTTCGTCCTCAATGTCACTGTCATGAGTGGGAATATTATGACCATGTTTTTGAAGTAGCTTCACGAAAGGAAGTACAAAATCCATGTCGTCGTGTAAATAATATCTCTTCTTTACTGTTCCATCTGGATTTGGCCTTAAACTTCTTATGAATCCCCATCGCAGGTTTTTCCATTTCTCTTTGCATTCTCCAGCTGAAATCAATGAGAAAAAAAAATCGATAAGTACTATGCTTATCACTTTAAAATTTTTCTAGGTCAGTTAAAATAATAACAATTAAGAAAAACCTTGTGTACAGGATTAAAAAGCTATAAGTAACTTTTTTTTTAACTTCTTTAAAAAAGTCTTAAGAAGTCCCTTTAACCTCTCGTAGTAAACTAAATGTCCAGGTCCTTGTGTTACTTATGAGTGGGATCACCACAATCGTCTAGGGACGCAGCGGGGTTCAAATCCGCGTTACTCGGACCCTACACCAACACCATTGGGCTATAGTGGCTTCAAAACAGTTTAATACAGATTTACAAAAGTTTATGAGTACTTATTTAGTCACACATCATTTCTCTGTTTGAACCCTTTGTTTCATTTATTGGATGCAGACCAAGAAATGAAGATTGTTGAAGATGACTTATGTGTCTTAAATTTTATTTTTATTTATTTAGAAAACTGCAGGCTTCTGCAGTTGGAAAATGGAAATCATTGGGGGAGGAGGCCTATGTTCAGCAGTGGACGTCCTATGGCTGAAATGATGATGATGATACAGAAAACGCTCCTTATAAGTAATAATAAACTTGTATAATTCATACAGCCCTTCACATTATTTCACATGGTACTTAGGTAGTATAGTACCTAGTCTCGGAATGTCCAGGAGCTTTCTTTCTGTAAGCTAAGGCTTTACCGGAAATCTATCCAATGCTCTACTTATTGGATATTTGTGAAAAGGCATGAAAAACATGAAGGCTATTAGTTTCCCATGTAGCTTTGTTTAAAGTTAATAATCTAATAAGCGTTAAGTTAATAATCTATCCTTTTGTGGCTTTAATTAACTGGATTCACTTGTGGTAAGTATAAGATTTACTTCGTGTAATTTCTTAATTAGTCGTATAAGTTGAAATCTATTAATTACTGAATTTGATCCACATCTAAATTCTAATGATTTCGCAGCGGCTAATCCATGACCAATTTAAAACGCTTAGCGCCATCTTTCGGTGATATAAAGAACTGCAGCTGGATACATTCCACACCACACGTCTCGTGGATTAAAATTAATATTACTTAAAATATGTAAGTATTTATTATTGTTAGGTTGAGCATCCGCCAAACAATGAATGAATTCCTAGAAGAAACTAGTCTTTTCTCTTAAGCTCTATTACCACCACAGATGAGAGTATAGTCACTAGGCTGTATGTGATGAAATTACAATAATGGCAATAATACAACTTTCATTGAGGCCATAAAAGTATTATTTAAATATAATTTAAGGCATTAATAATTTTTAGGCATCTAGGCATTTAACCATAAATAAAGGTAGTGACCGACTCTACATTGAGATGCATTAAAATTGTAACCACGCGTGTCTCTACCTCACCTGATATTCCAGTTTCATTTGATACTTCAATCCAAGCTTTATCTGTAATTTCTTTTTTTGTATAAGCCGGGATAGTGTTGTCATATAAACAGGGATATCCTTTAATAGATCTTACAAGCGCTATATTTGTTGATAAGTTGTCCATTTTATTATTTTATAAAACAAGCACAACGATGCGGTGATGTCGCCGATCGACGCCGCGAGACTGGCGCCAATTCCAGCGTTAGCGGGTAAGGCAATTCGGTTCGTCGTAAGAATGTCGCCGACTTGACGCCGAACAAAGCTAAGGCGTCGATACACATGCATGTAACTGGTTGGTACACTAACACTTGAGCTAATGAGCGATGAGTGTGAGTGGGGTATAATCGGAGTCTTAGAAGACTTAGATTATGCCGATGACCTCTGTTTGCTGAGCCACACGCATCACGAATGCAATCCAAAATTGATGACCTACATCGAGAGGCGGGCATAACGGGGGAAGACTCAAGAGATGCGATCTGGAGTGAGGAATTGCACACCATTACGGATTGGTGCAGAGGATGTGGAACGTGTCCACAATTTTACCTACCTCGGGAGCGTCGTGTCAGAGACTGGAGGTACCGAAGAGGACATCACTTCGCGCATTGCCAAGGCTAGAGCCACCTTCGCACAACTTCGCCCCGTATGGCAGTCACGGAAACTGACCCGAAGGGTCAAGATCAACATTTTCGGGTCCAACGTTAAATCCGTGCTGCTCTATGGGTGTGAAACGTGGAAGGTCACCATGGTCATCTCGCACCAGCTGCAGGTCTTCGTCAACCGCTGCCTTCGCCGAATTCTCGGCATATACTGGCCTGAGAAAATCTCCAACGTCGAGCTATTGGAACGCTGCCACGAAATTCCGATCGACCAGCAGATCAAGCGCCGCAAGTGGAACTGGATTGGCCGCACTCTCCGAAGGGATCCCGATCACATCCCCAAGCAGGCTCTGGATTGGAACCCCCAAGGAAAACGCAAGCGTGGTCGCCCCAAGCAAACTTGGCGGCGCACTGTGGCAGACGAGGCGAAGAAGATCGGCAAGACTTGGAACGAGATCAAACACATAGCTCAAGACCGAACGCGATGGAGGACTGTTGTGGACGCCCTCTGCCCCATCTAGGGGACATAGGACCATAAGTCAAGTAATGAGCGATGAAGCGACGATTGATGAGCATGCAAGTTAATGGACACTTATCGCCAGTTACTTACTTACAAAATGAATTCGTCAACAAGCAAGCAAGCTAGAGTTCGTTAACTGGCTTACTGGCAGTCCCGAAAAAACCCATTGATACAGCTCAGCTCCTGTAAGTAAGTGTTATATTATGTTGCCCTAGTACTTTTGGGGTAAAAGTTTTCATTTCATCCTGACTCCTGTCTGTCAAGTACAATAATAACAACCAGTGCTGTTTTTTTTATGTGACAGGAGGCAAACGAGCAGACGGATCACCTGTGGGTCTAGACAAAGTGCAAATTATAATCGCAAACCAGTCGCAAAGTGGTCGAAAAGCCCCTTTTTTGTATGGAGTTTTGACGGATTCGATTTTCGATTCGATCAAAAAGTGCGTTTTGTCTAGGGGGGCTGATGGTACCTAAGTGATTACCATCTGATACTGATGGTAAGTGATTTGCTGTTCGTGCAGGTGCTATTCGGGCGGGTGCTCTACCTGGACTACGTTTTTGAATTATTGGTTAATACTCGTACTTACCTACTCATTCTAAGGTAGGAAATTGTAGATTATTATGTTATTACTTCAGGTTTAGGTGGTTTAGGTAGTTAATATTAGGTAGGATTCACAATAATATTTTTAGTAATGGAAAATAAATTAACCTACTTATTTATTTTCTAGCAAAGGTAGGTAACGCGGCTAGTATGTAATCGGAATAGGTTGTGTGATTCTTTCAGGCAGTGCATTTTCACATGTCGCGTGCGCTATGGAAACCGCTGGGAAGGGGTATCTTTGTTCAACAATTACGTCGAAAGTAATAGACGTAGACTAATAAATTTACATTCGTTTTGTAGAATAGCTCAAATACTAAAAATACAATGCAAATAAAATATACCTTAACGACCTGGTTTTTCTTGTGTTGGAAAATAACTGAAAAAGAAGTGAAAAAAGTAATGTATTTTTCTAATTAAATCCATTCTTACTCCCATAAAATGTATGAAACTTTTGTCTGTTTTCTTCTTCTAATAGATAATTTTATTGGCTATCGCATGATATAAAATATTTGCTTATTAATGTTAAGCTACCCACGCTTTCACATGTTTTTTAAAGAAGAGGTGAAAACTAAAAATTAAAAACTTAACTCGATGTAATTTTTCGAGAAATGGGTCAGGCCCCAAATTTAAATTATTTTCATCGATAAAATTGTCCATAGATTACGCCCTTAAAGTTTGTTCACTACATGCCCGGACACACTGTATACAAATGCCGTCAGGGAAAAGATAAATGTTATCAGACAAGCATTTAAAAAGTATTTGATAAAGGTAACAGCTAATAAATATCATTACCTTGCAACAATATTAGGTAGGGTGATCGCCCCGGGTACCAACCCATGCTACGCCGCCACTGATCAGCTCTACGAGCTATCATGTGCCTTGCCCACTGCCACTTGCATTTCTGTGGGCTATGTCGGTCATTTTTTTTGGGACATGTAAGGGACAACGCTCGGAACAAAACATGATCTTAGCCATTTTAATTACAATTTGCTTTGGTGTAGTGATTCGAAACGGACTACCATGCCGAGAGGTCCCGCGTTCGATTCCCGGCCGGGCAGATAATGAAATGATGAATTTAATTTTTTGTGATGGGTCTGGGTGTTACTATGTATAATATGTAGGTATGTAATTACAAAAAAAAGTGTTTAAGTATTATCCGTTGTCTAGTAGGTACCCGTAGTACAAGCTTTGCTTAGTTTGGGAGTAGAAGCGTAGTGTAAAATGTCCAAGGATATTTATTTATTTTATAATTTAACCAAATTGTAAACTTCACTACTTCATAAACGTGTATAATGTGGTAGAAATGCCTAGTAGAAGTAACAAAATATTTAAGTTTGCATTCATAAAACATAAACACGAGCATAACAATTCGTTAATTTTCTCTGCAATGAAAGTCAAAAAGTTGTTTGCTATGCAAAAATTTGGTCTGTCGGTTACAAACAGCACGAGTTTCTGACTATAACCCTTTTCTTCTGAGTCATACGGTTGAGATTGCATCTCCATTGACTTGATTAATAAAAATGTTTAATAATAACGAAAGTAGGCCGGTTGTGCATCAGAAATGATGTATAACAATGAATGCACGCCGATAAAATTAGATATTCAATAAAGCGAAGGGGGTCGGAGGTCCGCCATGTTTAAGTTTCGGTCTAGAGGGGGCTACGGGCGAGGGGACCGCGCATGCGTAGTATGGACTACCCGCACCCTGTTAAAGGGCCGGGACCTCTGCAAGTGTGATGTCTAAAAACACGTTATTATCGCCCCTTATTCTACTAACCTACAACGTCTCAATTCAAGGGATTAATGATAAATCCCCAGGTTTGTTCGTGAAAAGTGTATCATGGCCTAAGACGTGAGATATCGCCCGCATCAAAGGAAATATCGGAAAGTTCACGCCCGGAGTCCCGGACAATGACAGAGAACGGCTGATTGGACTTGTGACTCATTATTATCTAGTGAAATTATTTTTTAAGTGCTATCAATAGACATTTTTGTCGACAGGATTTATTGAACCATTGAATTGTTTTTGTGCAAGTGACTGTGTATTAGATTAACACATGTGCGTGTAAATATACAGCAACGTGTGTATCCGGGTTGCAGCGGGGTCTGAAATAATAATGGGATGACAGCAAATACGGATTCATGGAAAAGGTTTGGCGTCGAGTGGGCCTCCATTCCTCCCGTAAGAAGAGGGATGGAAGCGGCACAAGCCAAGAAGTGACTCCAGCCGCCCCGCCTGAAGCCGAATATCAGAACATCCATACGTTGAGAACAGCTGATTTGATACGGCAAAGACAGGGCGAGGAGAAGTCTACTCTCCGGTCCTCGTATATTATCAGGAACGGCGATAACTTTATATTGGTTGAGAGGAGACGTAGGCGGCGCCGCCGAAGTGGCACTCGTGCTTCTTCTGGGGGGAGACACCATACTCCTCCGGTTGAAGAGACTACCCGCACGGAGCAGAAGCGTAGACCACCAGCGCGTCTTAAGATCTTCGGGATACAATGGCCCTTGCATTCTAGCGAGTCCAGGTAAGCAATAATAAATGGTTAGTACGAATAACTGCATCTGCAAGAAATGTAGAGTTCATTATACCGCAATACGGTAGATTGCACGACATGATTACAATACGGCCAACTTATGTAAACATATTTGGTGTGCATTCGAGGCAAATGTGCGATTATAAACTACGAAATAACATGTTAATAATTGAATCAACTGATTAATAGATTTACGAAGAGAAACCGTAAAATTATAGCTCTATGCGTAAGAAGTCGTAAATTATAAATTCGATAGAAGAAAGCTAATTTTATTTTTATTTATTTAGTTACACTTATATTATGTGAACTATCAAAGTAAATAAATTGCTTGAAATAAATAATATAAATATAATGTTAACAATATTTGCATGCCAGCTTCTGGTGGACTGTGCGGACATCTTAATATTGTAAGAACTTGTAGACCACTTTTCACGCAAATAAACTGATTTGATTTGATTTGATAAAAAAAATCAATAATAATGGGGTTTCCTTGCGAATTCAGTCAGACACCTGTAAATATAAAAGTTGATAAATGCATGATGTAATAATAGATTTATCCATTAGATATTACATCACCATGTGATGCCTACATGTTTCAAAATCTATACAGGGTGTTAGGTAAATCGGTATATGAGCCGAAACCAGCCCATGTTAACATGGTCATATAAATGGTATGGTGAAGTCAGAAAATTGATATCTTCATTTTAACTATTTTAATTTTCATACAAATCGGATTTTATAAAATTTATTTTGTATGAAAATTAAAAAAATAAAATGATGATAACAAATTTCTGACTTCTCCATACCATTTATATGACCATTTTAACATGGGCTAGTGTCGGCTCATATTATATACCCATTTACCTAACACCCTGTATAATATTTATCAGTTCGAAAGTAACTTTGTCTGTCTGTTTGTGTCGCTTTCACGCCTAAACCACTGAACCGTTTTTGATGTAGCATAGAGATAGTTTGAGACCCGGGAAAGGACATAGGATAGTTTTTATTACGATTCTTGAAACAGGGATGCGCGCAAAAAAGTTTTTCTACCACCACAGACAAAATTCCACGCGGCCGAAGCCACGGGCGGAAAGCTAGTACATAATATTTTATTTAATCATCCTACTTACCCTTTTTTCACCTTCCAATTAACTTGTTTACTTCAAACATCGCTAAAAGTCGACACACTCTACTCGATATTTCTTAAAATTGTTTGTCTTGTTGTTTGTCCTAATAAATAGAATTGAAAGCTAAAATTATACCGTAATAATACTGTTCTGAAAATCTTTGACTAATGAAATAAGCATTTGAATAAGTGCGTCATTAATAAATCTAGGATCGTAAAGACGTAGTATTTACCCCTGTTTACATCATGAATGGAGGCCACGTACCGGAAAACGCAACGTGGGACGTCTACCCACAAGGTGGACCGACGACCTGATAAAGGTAGCAGGAAGGCGCTGGATGCAGGCCGCTACCAACCGTGCGATGTGGAAGTCATTGGGGGAGGCCTATGTTCAGCAGTGGACGTCATGTGGCTGAAATGATGATGATGATGATGACATCATGTTACTTTGTACTACATAATGTAAACAGAGTAGTAAATATCGTATCTGTGTCTTCGATATGGATAATTTGGGTAGTTAACAACATAAACCTATAAATAAGGATCATAATTAATAACATTCCTCCATCTGAGTCCTTTAATTCGAATTAATTTTTATATTTCTGAAATTAGACTTTAAGTAGGTTGCACATAAACCAAATGCCTTTAATTTAAAAGTTAACAGTCGGAAGTCGAACTATTGGAAGTTGGAAAGTTTAAGTTAATATTTCTTAACTTTGTTGGTTTGCCTTGTTTTCTATCCGCTTTACCGTGTCACTCCATTTAACGACCACTTTTTATACCGTCGAAAAACGACCAGTCCCTTATACATAATATGTATATGTACACATATTATGTGTCCTTATTATAGAGTTTACCTACACTGAAGGTATTTTAATTTGTTGTTGTCATGACGCTTTATTAGTCCAGTCAATGAATGCCTTAACGACGGTGTAGAGAGAAATCCGTGGAACACAATTTCTGACCTCGGGACTTTATTTAGCCTAGTTAGGAGGTGAACATAGCAAAAGTCCCCGCCCTTAGCCATTAAGCCGGCGGGGAGAGGGGGGTTTAAAGGTACCACTTTTCGGTTTTTCGCTTAATCCTCGGAAACTATGCGTCCTAGTGACATGACTACTATGAACCAAAAAAAGCTTATTTAATTTGCTACAGATGAGATCGTCAAGTTTTTCTATATCTTGTATAGTTTTTGCGGCATCTGCTCTAGAAGGTCTGTAAAATTGGAATGTTTATTGTTGTCTTACATGTTCCTTTCAGGAGAAAATCGACTAAATCAACATTGAGCAAACACTATAGACATGCGGGAGCATGTTAAGCCTAGTTCCATGGAGAGGACTGCACCGTGCGTATATTTAGATGAACCAATTAGAGTCACTTTTGACTCCTCATCATTCAAAAACTACTGTGCATTAACACTTCAAATTTGGCTCATGTATTGAGACTTGCAAGATGTACATCAGCTTCAAATTTCATAAATATACCTCAAACGGTTATTTAGGTATTGACGTTCAAAAATCGATATTTAGAGCACTACTATCTATCTATCACATGTGAAATGTTAAAATTTACTGGTTTTTTATTTGTTCCTTTGTATTTACATAACTACCTTTCTGGATGCCAAATTTGAACCTTCGAGGTCATCTGGAAGTGGTTAGAATTTGGTCTATAGGTCAGACATGTAGATTTTTGGACGTCAATATCTAAAGAACTGTTTGAGGCATATTTATGAAATTTGAAACTGATGTATATCTTGTAAGTCTCAACACATGAGCCAAATTGGAAGTGTTAATGCCCAGTAGTTTTTGAGTGATGAGGATTCAAAAGTGGCTCAAAGTGATTCGTCTAAATATACGCACGGTGCAGTCCCCTCGCTGGAACTAGGCTTAACATGCTCCCGCACGTCTAGAATGATTGCTCAATGTTGATTTAGTCGATTTTCTCCTGATAGGAACATGTAAGACAAAAATAAAATTGCCAATATTACAGACCTTCTAGAGCAGATGCCGCGAAAACTATACAATTTATAGAAAAACTAGTCTATCTCATCTGTAGCAAATTGAATATGCTAGGACGCATAGTTTCCGAGGATTAAGCGAAAAACCGAAAAGTGGCACCTTTAAACCCCCCTCTCCCCGCCGGCTCAAGGGCTAAGGGCGGGGACTTTTGCTATGTTCACCTCCTAACTAGTCTAAATAAAGTCCTGAAGTCAGAAATTGTGTTCTACAGTTTTCCATCTATAATGCTTTATTGACTGGACTATATATGTCACCGTAAAATAGTAAATTTTGTGAGATTATAATCTGACGTACTTAGTTAGGTATATTACAAAATAACTTTTTTTTCATCTCGGGGGAAAAAAATGCAAGAAATTGCATACTTACGCTGCGGGGATAGGGTAGGTTCTGTGGGGCTCCTTTCATCAGAAGGATGAGGCATACCGTGCTCCGTCGATCGTCCTTAGGAAGAACCATGGGAACCAGGACAAAGCCTTCGACTACCATAGTCTCTCCCAGATTACAATCTAACCTAACCATCAGTTAGTTTAATACAATTTCACGCGTTATATTATAAACTGACGGAGTTTACAATTTCAGTTTTCATACATAATTCACACTAGCTTTCCGACCGCAGCTTCGCCCACGTGGAATTTTTTCTGTCACAGAAAAACTTTATCGCGCGCGTCCCTTTTTCAAAAACCGTGATAAAAACTATCCTATATCCTTTCCCGGGACTCAAACTATCTCTATGCCAAATTTCATCAAAATCGGTTCTGTGGTTTAGGCGTGAAAGCGAGACAGACAGACAGACAGAGTTACTTTCGCATTTATAATATTAAAAGTATTAGTATAGATGTTTGTTGCGCAGGCACACGTCAATAACTCGTCGTTTCTGCCGGGGGAGACGTTCGAGAGAAGACAACGAGCTCTATCGCTCAAACAGCTTCAAGTTCGAGAGGTTCACCAGAGAGCCGCCGGCTGACGAGTTTGCTTCTGGTTCACAGGTTAGTAAAACCGAAAATTAAGTACCCATTTAAGATCGGGACTATTCTCACCTCAAGTTCCCACCGCTGCAACTCCTGTGTAGCCTGGATCTACAGCTTGACCGTCATAAAACCCAACCAGTGAATGTCAAGTTTGTCGGGGGAAAGTTAAACTGTCATTGAACCCGCAAGGAAATTAATCAGAAGAACTTAGGAGGAGTTTGAGAAATGACTTCGAAAAAATCGACTGCCCCAGATAGGAATTAAACTTTACTAACTTAACTACATTTGAATAGCAATGTGAATCTAAGTTCATATTTACCTTGTATATTAGCTCATTGATTGTCTTTGACGGTAAATAATTTATTTATGATAAGACAAGAAAGCTGTAATTCCGCATAAATTATGGTCCTGGCCTGCGTAGTAAAGTAGCGCTTAGCACGCATAACAATAATATCACCACAAGTTTAGATCATGACTCTACATTTCTAGTATTTTTAAATCAAATTCACCTTATTATTAGAATTACCTATAATATATTTGTAATCTTATTTAATTTTATCAAACAGAAAGAGTGCCTAGTGTCTTTGTCAGGAGCAGCAGGTGGGTGCTCTTTAGACGGACAATCAAGATAAATTTCGGGACCTTTAATGCAGTTGTAATGGCGCTATTTTGCAACAAAAATGAATATTGTGATGTGCTGTCAACTGTAAATGACTGTAATTCTTACTTATTTTTAACCAACTTTATCTGTGGTATAGAAACGTAGTACGGCGTTTTCGACATTTCTAAAAATAACAACGGTAGAGCAAAAAGAATAAGGCGTTTTATAACAGCATCAGTATTTTTCAAAATATTTGTTAATTTTTGTTATTTTCTAAGCGTGATTAGCAAGTTTAGGTTTATTATGAGCTCTAGCTCTACCAAGAGTCGGTCTTAAAAATATACTTGTTTTGCAGAAATCTAATAATTTTAATCGCTATCACATTTGACACCTTATACGAAAAACACTGTAAAAGGACGAATTCAATACCTATCTGTGCTATTTTAGTATTCTAATAATGAAGCTTTCATTGACATGTTCCCTTTGTAAGGAAACTTGTTTGTTACGTGAACATTTGCATCTTACGAGTAGAGTGTAGCAATCAATGAGAATCTAAGCTTAGCTTTACAGTACACGTTTAACTTATTAGGCCCGATTCCACCAAACTTTTATCCGAGAATAACTCCTGGTGTAACTGGCACATTGACAGTTTCAGTATGGGAAATATGTCAAAATGTCCGAAGGACTGACGATTTATTCTGAGATTAATATTTACTCTTGTTTGGACGAATCCACTCTTCCACCCGTATTCACAAACGATGCTTGCTTAAGTAAAGCATAAAATTGAACGCACAGCGTTGAATAGAGCTCTGTGATTGGTTAGTGTGGCACCCTGTGCGTCCACGCGCACTGTGAGACCTCATAGTAATGTTTGTGAATACGGGCGTTAATCACTTAAAGCTTTGGCTTAAGCGTTTATTAAACTCATTAGGTAATCTCATTTTTACCGGTTTTATGCAAAACTTTTAGAGCTTTGTCACAAAGCTCTAAAATTTTTACAAAGCCTTTGTGTTGTTTTGTAAAAGTTGCAATTATAAACAACTGACTGCCACTTTTGTACCGCATTTTTTGTATGTGCAATAAAGATTTTGAATAATTGTTTTAATGCAAAATCTCTCTTATTTAAATACCAAAATGTCACAGTGTAAAACTTGATGGGCACAAAATCTTATTGAAATCGATCGTAAATAAGATTATGCAAATATTGTGTCATTTGACATATTTTTATGATCTGCCAAAGTTATATTAGAACTTAGACGTCATCACTTATTTTGTAGTAAATCGACTTTTAGATAGCAGTCTTTGAAATGACTCCCAATATGGAAGGTTTTGGGAAATGATTATTCCTTCAGGACGCACCGTAAAATCGGTTTCTAAGGGTGTCTGCGAGGACTTGTATGGGGTATGTGTCGGGCACTTCCCATGAAAGCGTTAACCTCTTATCTAGATGAGCCATCTGCCATACAAAGAATCCACTTTGCGGCGCGCTCCACAGGGTCTCCTCAAGGCACGGTATTGAGCCCCATCGTAAATATCGTACTAGTGTTAGGCGATAACTTGTTTAGAAATGTGTGAACGGCATGGAAAAGGAATTCGGAATTGTAAAGAATAACACGATATTTAAAGATGTCTTTGAGGATATTATGAAGGTGAAATGAAGTTAACAAACAAACATAGTTTTGTGTAAGGGCCAGTAAAGCACGATCTGTCAGAAACTGGAGACTGTCATGTGAACACATTATGTATAGTATGTGAGTTTGAAATTCGAATGAATTGGTTTTTTGTAGGACACTGCAAACGGGGTGTCTCCGTGCGAACAAGCCATAAGGGTAAAATTTCTTTTATCTCTTAGTTATTTTATTAATTACCTACCTATCTATGCTCTTCCTAAGTATTGACTAATTTGTAATTTAAAAGCCATTAACTTGTTGTTTATAAGATCACCTAAATATTATAGTAATTACTCATAATTATTTCGCAGGAATCATAATAATTAGTAAAAAGGTGGTATTATTACAGTCAACAGCACATCAGAAAAGCAATTTGTTTAAAACTGCAACTACACTATGATACCGCAGTGCACTATGATACCGAAGTGCACTATGATACCGCAGTGGTTAGTTTGTACAGTTTGTATGTCACCGCAAAATTGTGAATTCCGTCTGGCAAGGCACTTTCAGGGCAGATTTGTTGGTAGTTGGTACATATCTGCCCTGAAAGTGCTCATGCCTTATAAGGATGTTCCCTAGACTGCATCTCAATTAACATAAGGTGCGCGACATTAAAAAGAAAAAAATAACTGACGTAAACTTTTTTTTTTCGACTGGAAAATGCATGAAACTGCATACTCAAGACCTAACTTAACCCACTGTTAGTTTACAATCTCATGCGTTATACTCGTATAATAAACTGATGGATTGTATGTACATAACATAGCAAGTACCTCACTTGTATAAAATATATGCGGTTGGTAGTATCTTGTGCGACGCAAACCGGGAACTTCACTTTAATGAATATTCAACGGATTTCTACAAAACTGTAGTATCTTTGTTCTTGCAGACTCAGGGAATAATTTTAAATGTAATTTTCACACGAATTTTAGGTATTTCCTTCAGTGGAGACAGTTAAAGTTCTATCTTTATTTGAATTTAGTTGAATATGCAATACATATAAGTAGGTATGCTTACTTACTAGTGATATTATAAAGCTGAAGAGTTGGTTTATTTGAACGCGCTAATATGTAAGGTTTTTTTTGTGTTGGATAGCCCATTTATCGAGGAAGGCTATATGTCACCACGGCTGCGACCAGTAGGAGCAGAGAATCAATGAAAAATGTTGGGAAGACAGGAAAAAATTTCAAGCACTTTTCACTACGAAGTCGCGGATACAGCTTTTTGAATATATAAATCAAAGCAGACGTTTTAAATAACACATACAATATCGACAAATACATTAACGCCCGTATTCACAAACATTACTATGAGGTCTCACAGCGCAGTGCGCGTGGACGCACAGGGTGACACCTGAAACAATCACAGAGCTCTGTGGCGGCTTGGTCGCGGCATCGTTTGTGAATACGGGTGTAAGGCGCATTGTATTTGTGTTAAATACTACTCTATAATTAAATGTTTCATTGCTTATTTTTCTTACCAGAACTTCCGAGAAAAATTCTGGCAAATAAGGAAAGTGAAGGAATCTTAACACAGGTAAAAAAAGGTACACTATTAAGAAAAATCTTCTCGAACATCTAAATAGTCAGTATTTTTTGTTAGATCCGAGTCGATCGGATTATCAAGGTTAAATTATTTAATTTACATAGTACAACTTATTATTTAGAATTTTAGGTGGTTTTTATTCTTAAAATGATACAAGCGCCATCTATGAGACTTTTCGTCAAAAACATTGTTAAATGTAGAGCCTGTGCCTAAAGCCTATCTTTCCGGAAAATTCCGCTAGATGGCTCTTTTTGTTTAAGTTAAAGTTGCTACAGCTGCTCAGAGATGTCGCTGTGCGAATAAAACGGATTTGATACAACATTTGAATGAATAATACTACCTCTGTGAATAATATTTTATTGTATCGATAAAAGTGCAGTATTAGGGGGCAATTAACTAAATTGAAATGTTTTTTTTACTATAGATAATGTAATGTAGGAATGACTCTACCTTTGCGTAAGTAAACTAGAAATAATCGTTTATGTGGACTTTTATAAAAGTGGCATCATAATAAAGTTGTAAAAAGTGTGGTATCTTTTGATTGAATATTTGGTTAAAAATAAACATCGACGTCCTATCGCATAGCGCATAGAATATCTGTTCAATGTAGGTAGAGCCTTTCTTTACTAATAAAATTTGCATTGTAAGTAAAATATTTAATTTTGTCTTTATAACTAGTACCTACCTCATAAAAGAGTTGCCTCTACCAGTGATATTTTCCGCCTAAAATTTAAGTGTTAACATTATAGTTAAAACCCAGCATGAGTACGCTCATGGGGTGGCGAATGCGGTATTGCAACATAAATTGTGCACACACGTTGCATGGGGGCGGGACATTAATATCATCTGTCCTATCAATTACGCGTGGTCACCGCTGCCGACAGCCAATCCAAGGAAAATACGCGAAAAATTTGACACACGAGCGCGACCCTCATTTATTCTTCGAGTATGCGGTCAGGGTTGACACTTATCAGTTCAATGTCTTAACTAAATAGAAGATACTACAAAAACCGTTAAAATTATAGGTAGGTACATAACCTAGATAGTAAATAATGTAAGATTTTAATAAATTAATGACAACGCTTTCTTCTGTGATACGTATAAGTATGTGGATCAGATCCGCTTAAGCGCTGAAATCCGCAACACAGGAAAAAGGCACTAACTTAAACTCCGTATTGCAATAAGTAAATTGGAGTAATCCACTAGCCCCAATTGCAAGTGCAATTCAGTAGTTAGCACTTTTCTGAAAAATCCAAAAGCTTAAATTACTGTAATAAATGAAGTTAACATTTGTTTTCGAAGCTTTTGAAAAATAATTTCCTCCATAAAAGCTTAAATAATTAACTAATTCACACTACTCGTTGCAGTTCGTTCGTTCGTTTCAGTCGAAAGACGTCCACTGCTGGACAAATGCCTCCCTAAGTTGCAGTAAAAGGATATTATTAGTAAGTTATCTATCGTTTAATTAAATTCCTTAGTTTAATACCAGTTAAAAGCGGACCTTAAGATATCACTTTTGTCAGCAAATAAGAGAATACACAGACAGACAGCCCTACAGTCAATATAAATCACGTTATCCCGGCGGCTGATCGGGATTGCCTCATCAACATACTAATGCGAGCCAGATGCTCCGGCTAGTCTTGCGACTCTGCCAGACTGGGAAAAAACAATTCCATTCTTGTTTGGACTAAGTTTTGTGAAGACCACACTTGTGGAATTTCGCGACTACATAATACATGATGATAAATACGACTTAAATAGAGACTGAAATATGAGTACTGATAATTCTGGCATTATTTGAAAGGTAGAAAAACAACTCAATTTATAAGCCCATCGAAAGTTCGGTTCCAATATTTGAAACTGCCTTTTCTTAAATACAAGAAAGTGTCTTTACATTTAATAAATTAATATTTTAACACCAGGTGGGTCATTCCACCGGCCAAGAAAATCACGTGTCCGGGGCCAAAAAGTACCCGAATGTCATAATATTTTAGTAACAAATATTTTTATCTAATAGTATAACTTTGGTTCTTGTTGTTAAACCAGAGAGATAGTTAATAATAGTTAATTAAGTAATTTAAAAAAAATCGTAAGTCGTCAAAAATTGATTACCACGACGTGTCCGCGCTCCCGATTTCAGAACAAATTTGCTCGTATAAATTAATCCGTTATTATTACCGCTTTCAATGCTTATGTAATCGATTACTGATTAAATAAACATTGATAAATTAAATACGATATAACTATATGACTAAAAGGTTTTGTAAAATAACTATTTGAAGTTGTGTCCGGGCGTTAACCGTGATTACCCCGACACGTCACTAATGTGCGCCTACGTCCCTAGCTACGCAATTTAGAAACGAGCTCTATCCTCCCCCGTGAACCTTTAGTGGTGGCCTGCGTGCCGAGGTGATCGGTAATGCAACTCGTCGCAGGATTTCGGAGTTATCGAGATAAGAATATGATTACCCCGACCTTGGTTCAGTGCACGATTGATTTACTCTATCCTGTTTTTTTAGGTTTCTTTACATGGAAAGTTCTTGAGAATGTACAGGAATAATGGTCCATGTAACCGCATTTTTGTGTATTAAAACATATGGGATTCAACTTACAGATTGGGCAGGGCTCAGGATAAACCTTAATTTTTTGACTACCCCGACCTTGATTACCCCGACTTTTGTCACCGAGTAATCAATAATACTGTAATTTTACTAATGAATGATTAACTAAATAACGTTTAATAAGCAAAATTACCCTTTACTAAAATGAAATCCTATCTCCTATTAATACATAATATTATCCCTCAAAATTGGCAAGACCCCTGGACTCGACCTTATCACCGCTGAAATGCTGTAAGCCGATGTAAACTCCGCCGTTAACGTCCTGACACCTGTCTTCGAAAACATCTGGATGGAAGAGGAACTCCCAGACGACTGGCATAAGGGGCTTCTAATTATTGTGCCGAAAAAAGGGTAAAGCAAGGGTATCAGTACCGGAAGACCCAAGAGATGCGATCTGGAGTGAGGAATTGCACACCGTTGGTGCAGAGGATGTCCAACGAGTCCACAATTTCACTTACCTCGGGAGCATCGTTTCAGAGCCTGGAGGTACCGAAGAGGACATCACTTCGCGCATTGCCAAGGCCAGAGCTACCTTCGCACAACTTCGAGCCGTATGGCAGTCACGGAAATTGACCCAAGCAAGATCAAAATATTCGGGTCCAACGTCAAACCAGTTCTGCTCTATGGGCGTGAAACGTGGAAGGTCACTAAGGTTATCTCGCACCAGCTGCAGATCTTCTTCAGCCGCTGTCTTCGCCGAATTCTCCAAAATCTTCAAACGACGAACTTTTGGAACGCTGCCACGAAATACCGATCTTTCAGCAGAATAAACGCTGCAAGTGAAACTGGATCGGCCACACTCTCCGAAGGGACCCCGATCACATCCCCAAGCAGGCTCTAGATTGGAACCCCCAGGGAAAATGCAAACGTGGTCGCGCCAAAAAAACATAGCGGCGCACTGTTAAGACTTGGAGCGAGATCAAACACGAAGCTCAAGACCGAATGCGATGGAGGACTGTTGTGGACGCCTTCTGTCCCATATAGGAGACATAGGACATTGAGTCACTAATATTATATGTATAATGTATATGTATGTTTTTTACTCTTTTACGCAACAACTACTTAACAGATTTTGTTGAAACTTTACAATATTGTCGTTTATACATTAAAATAACAAATGGCTAGTTATAATAACATTTATTTTACCATAACTTAAAAAAAACCTTAGAAAATAAAATATTTTGTTTTATTTTTGATTACTCTGACTCCCAACTTTGATTACCCCGACCATGAAAATTTTGATGTCGCATAACTTTTTATTCCTGCTTGCTACAGATGGGCCAATATAAAAAATATGCTCGTAATAATGTCTATTTTGAAATGTTTTACCTAAAATTACTCTAAATTCAAAAATAAAAAAGGTCGGGGTAATCAACAAAATAATCCAGATCCGGAGAATGACCGAGGTACGATTGCGGTCAAATACCTGCCTTGTTAAGCATTAAAAAAACTTGAAAAAGGGCCATGAATGGCCATTACTGAAGTAATGATTATAAAAAATTACAAGGTTAGAATCTCACCTATATTTTATTATCATTAAGATATTTCATAACTATAACTACCTACCTACATGTCCTTGTTATAATTTGCATTACGTAATTAGTACTGAAAAAACGTGTCATAAATTCTACACCGCGTCCCCAAAAGTTCCACAAAAAAATGGGCTTACGTATAAAACCTCCCTGAGCTAAAACACCACTTACGTTATGAGAAAACTTGCATGGAAACACACTGTTTCGACAGTAGGTACTTTTTCCACTTGAAACTTTTGGTTCTCTGCATTACATTCTTTTTGCGTAAGCGGTGTTAGTAGGATTTATTCAAAACATGGTTAAGATTGATTTAACTGAACCTCAGAGCTTAAAGCTTTCATGAATAATAATTTTAAATGTCTTCGTAAATGCATCCATTTGTAAAGGTATCCCATGATAATTACATTCAATTACAAACAAGTTATTAACATACATAAGTACCTACATACAATGTTAGCAAGTAGCATTGAGGTAAAATTCAGTTCCTCAAAATTGTTGAGGATTCCGGATGAAACTCGCTCTCACTTTCAGCCGGATTATGAGATGAACACCATTAAGAGCGCCCAAGTTTCAAGTCTTCATAATATCTTAAATTACCTACTACTGAATAAAAAACCAATGACAACGTAAATGCGCCGACGAATCTAGCCGTTCCGACAGCTAGGTATCAATGCATGGGGGAGTGATGTCATCACAGCGATTAATTAGTGGAAAATGAACACCGCCCGACATTTTCAATTAATGCTCGTATGAGGAAAAATTACTTTTAGATCAATTACTTATTTATTCAAGATACTAATTTATACATTTCCAACATTATAACACCTTAAAGTTAGTACTTCTTGCTTTGAATGCTCCAATCGAACCCCCTNAAAAAACGCCCCTTTCGGAGGCCCCCACCACTTAAGCACAACTCCGTCGAAGTCGAAAACCTAGTAGAGTCTTAATGGGCAACCAATGAAGCCATTAAAGCAATAAAATCTTTTGTAGGAATTATTTCCGATTCAAAATCTAATTTTAATGGCCTAGAAATTTTGAACGGCAAGTTTATTTTTGTTTCTTGTATTAAAGTTATGCAAATCGCTCTTTTTCGTGAATTGCTCTATATTTTTGCGAACATAATATAAAAGGTTTTCATAAATGAACTGTGAAACTACTGTCAGTATGTTAATTGATTTGGAGAACAGCCTAGGTGGCGAATTAGTGCAGTTTGCAGAGCTTCTGAAAACAGATTTCTTGACTTACTTGATCTTAAAACAGATGTGGCTACTCTTATTGACAGCAAGAAACAGGAGCCTCTGGAGCAGCAATTTTATAAACTTTTAATAATTCTTTCGAATCGTGTTTTCCAAACTTAGAAATTGCCTTGCGCATTTACATGTCTCTCATGATCACTAACTGCAGTGGCAATCGTTCTTTTTCGACATTAAAACGTATTAAAAATTAATTAAGGAACACGATGGGACAAGAACGTCTTAATCATCTTACTTTGTTGAATATATTCGTAGAGCATGATTTGCTTAAAGAAGTTGATATTGAATGTGTTATCTCTAAATTTGCCCACATTAAATCAAGAAAAGTTCATTTGTAACAGTTTTGTTTCATTTAATCTAAATATATAAAAGGAGAAACTGACTGACTGACTGACAGATCAACGCACAGCCTAAACGGCTAAACGTAGGCACTTGAAATTTGGAAGGGACGTAGCTTAGGTACCGTAGAGGTGCACTAAGAAAGGATTTCCCGAAATTCCCACGGGAACGGGAATTAGCGGGAAAAACGGGATTCACGCGTACGAAGTCGCGGGCGGCCGCTAGTACCCTATACTTGAGAACCTAAAGCAAACCAAGGGCCCCTTGATAGTTTGCTACAGGCCCCGCGCTGGCTTAATCCGGCACTGCCATCTATGTATTTATCCGCAAACTAACTTGTAATCTAGCAGTATCTTCGTCCTGCTTCGCACCGCCCGCTCGCGCTACGACCACTATATCGCGTGCTCGCTTGTTCCTTTGCGCTTGTAGACTTAGCGCGCGACGCGGCGCCGTCTGCTTTCGCACTTCGCGGCTCTTGGTGGATGTCTTGGGGGAATCTGAGTAGAAAATTAAAATATGGTGGTAATCATATAGCAAGTGTGGAAAATTAGTATGATCCATAAAATGAGTGATTTTTGAGTTCAGATTTGCTTATTCAATCAGCACAAATAAAGGTTTCAGTCAATGGATAGCACTCATCTACTAATTTATTATTGATAACCAAACCGTTGTACACACGACCACAGTGTTAACTATCCATTTCCATTTTTGCTCTCTCTCTCAACAAATGGTGATTCTTTGAGATAGAACGGACAACATGATCGGCAGTGGGCAGTTAACACTATTGCCGATAGTATGTACACACTCATTGTTACCCAACTGTTTCAGATGGAGAGTTATGTTTTTTATTGTCCTGTGTGTGGACTTTGAATGTGTTTATAATCTCTTGATCAATTGGTTCTTGAACATAAGCCTCACCTCCTATAGGCCTGTCCACCGTGTACGATATGTATGGCAACTCCGAGTCGGAGCACACGCTGGCTCCTGGTGAGTTGTTACCGCTGGCTGTTGGCTCATTGCTGCGTCTGGCTTCTGTAATAATTTGTCACAAAAATAAGTTTTTTCTTCTTTATCAAAGGTCCTAGCGATAATTCTTGCTTCTGGATGTATTGTAACTTCCGACTACATTATTTTATATTTTAAAACCGGCAATGGTGACTGAGTTTGTTGCGGCGCTTCTTCTCAGCACTTGCTAAATTATTGTCTCGAAGCGCTGGTAGGGCAAAAAAAGAACGAGACATGTATAGGCTCCTTAAGAGAATTTGAAGATTTGTAAGTACTAATTTAATTAATCTATACAAATAAATATAATTTTGATTTTGAATCTGCAAGGAATTACAATAATCCGCTTGCACTGTTCCTTGACATGTATAGGGTGGAGTCCAGTGTCTCGGTTGCCCTCAGTAGGTATTGTTTGTGAACTAGAAATGAGAGTATTATGCAAAACTGGTTGCTATGAATTTGTGTAACAACTTACAATATGGTGGAAGAGATGAGCAATACTATAAAAGTTTGTAACTATAGTCTGGTCCGTGAGCACGTAGAATTTTGTCCAATGACCCCAAGCTACCCATCCTTATCGCTCGCGCGTAATTATGTTGCTATCGCGCTCGCACACTCACTGCCCAGTCGCACAATCGCGACAGCAATATAATTACGCGCGAGCGATAAGGATAGGTAGCTTGGGGTCATTGGACAAAATTCTACGTGCTCACGGACCGGGCTTTAAGAATTTTAACGTCAGGTTGTTATGATCTAAAGTAGGTATTCTATATCTAGTGGTGGACAGACAACCTCATATAGGTAACAAGAAAGCACTGGGTACAGGTTGCTACCAACCAGCCAATTTGGATCATTACAGACGTCCTGTGGCTGAAATGATGATGATGAATAAACCTCACCGGGAACATTAGAGACTGCAATGGTGTGCCCTCTCCGCACAGGCGGGGCCCGCTGTGTCTGCTTCTTTTGAGGCACCGACGACTGTTCGGACCCCATCCCTAAGTAATAAATACACAAAACACAACTTAGTTACACAGATTGGCTCATTTACTAAAATACGTACCGTGTAAAAGTGATTTTTTTAAGCCTATTTACAGAAATAAATGAGTTTTACTGAGTTTTGAGTTTTACTGAGTTTTTTTACTGAGAAACAAATTTTAACAAAGTTATGGCATACTTCGCACGAAGAGGCGTATTCAATATTGACGTTTTATCAACAGCTGTTTGATACCTGCCTTCCAATCAAGATCTTGTAGATCAAAATTAAATAACAGGTCACGCTGTTCAATAAAGTTAGCAATATTAGAGCGAAGATACAGGGAATATGACAAAATATAAGAAGGAAATACGAAGAATCTTCATGAAAAACAAACCGTTTTCAGATCGATACAAACACGATGAAGACGTTTCTCCTCTTCAGATACGGACCATGTTTTAATATTCTTGTTTCCTTGATTAAAATGATTCTAATAAGAATCCTATTTTATTTGCTTTTAATAAAAATACTCAAACAAAATTGATGCAATACAAATCAGAAAAATTTGTGCAATGGAATGTTCCATTTAGATATTTACAAACTTGATCGATAAATTAAATGAAATTCCGAACTAAATTAATGCATAGTGTCAAAGTAAACAAATAAAGGAACATGATTTTTGACATTAATTTATCATAGAGGTGCGGCCAAAAATATCTATTAACCAATAAAAAACAATGTTGTGATCAAATATGACTAATCATTGCTTCTAGAATGAGATTCGAAAATGAAATCACCAATACAAATATACCTTTCGCTAATATAAAACAAAACTCATGTTAGTGGAAACGTACTTGTTATTGCATCAGAAAACTCGGGAAATCCTTGACATAATCGGCCTACCTCCTTTTACAAAATGAATTAGTTAATTGAAAGTTCAGTTGGTTTTATCGATCAATCTTAATAGACGACAATGAAGGTTTACTATCAGTTTGGTAATAATCGAAATACGTAATGGCAATGTAACAAAGTAAGATTTAGGAGACTAAAAAATGTGTGATTTGTTTAGTATGCTATTCTTAAATAAAAAGACATTCAATTTCAATCTAATCGTTTCTATCAACTAATTAACGAATCGTTAAAATAGTTTCTGTTAAAATAAAATCAACATAGTTTTAATTTGAAAATTATAAATAACTTGAAAAAATCGAACTGCCTAAGGCGGGAATCGAACCCACGAAAATGTAATTTTTCTGTAAATTACTTTGATGATAGTAAGTAAGTAAGTAAATAAGTAAGTAAGTTCTTTATTGTGTATAGAAACAAGGTTACAGAAAGATCTTAAATTAATTACAGAGTATCACTTGATCCTACCCTTTCAGGCGTATACACATTTTTAATTTTCATATCTAAACATATTTATTTATAATCTAAGTATTCTTGTACACTATAAAAACATTTTTTAGTTAACCATTCTTTAATAACATTTCTAAATTTTGAGAATTTTAGTTCTTTAAAATCGTCTGGTAGTTTATTATATATTTTTATACACATGGGTATTTCGCCAAAAATGGTCAATTTTGCCTAATTTCCTTGGCACGAATTTTATTTTTGTTTTTAACTATTTTTAGTTTCCCATTGCATTAAGTAGTAAAAACTAAGCTAATATATCTAGAAGGGGTGTCATAATTCGTTTTAGAAACAAAGTTATGAGGTCATAAATTTTTGGTAGCCAAGGAAATTATTATAAATATTTTTTTCTCTAAGTTTTCTTCTGTGGTTTGCTTTTTTTTTGTTCGAGCTATTTTTGTGTACTTTCGCAAGCAAACATGCCAATGAATATTATATCATTACGACCTTTTTACACAACTAAGGAAGATAAATGCAGTAGATTGAGTTAAAAGTTAAACACAAGTTTTTCTATATCTATTCTGATACCTATTTCTTAAAATGTAAATTTTAAACTTATTCCAATAAAGAAATACTCAAAATTTGACTTTACGCCGAATTATTAATGGTCTTTTATAATTTCCTAGGTCATTTTATGCCACGGAAAACAAGGAAATTAGGACCAAAGAAATTAGATTTATGCCTAAAAGACACCACAGACAAAAACCTATTTACCCTATGCATTTACTATTTAAATCATGGGTTTACCCCTACAGACACTACATTTGTGTAAATAAACAATAAAATTAATCCATTGTTTAGTTGCAAAAAACCGTCCAAAGAAATTGACTTTTTAGTAAACAAAAACCCAAGGAGGGACCTATTTATGTGATTTGTCGCGAAACTGATCAACGACGTACTGTCCTGCCTCAATGGCCTCTTGGGACGAAATGGCCGAGTGTAGTGGTGCAGTGCGTTACATTCTAAGTTTTTTCGTTTCGTTACAACAATGGTCGAAACGAAGACCCAGGGAAATTATACTTTTGACCTGGACAAGAACTTAACTTCACTTTATTTTCTTCCTATAAGTATTTGACATTTAAAGTTTTTATTTTCCGATAGCCAAACGTTTCTCAAATGTAAAGAGAGTGCTATTAGAATTAAATTACGCTTCAATTTGTTATAATGAGCCTTCATTTTGGCAAACAACAGTAATGGACATAACAAGGAAATTAGAAAAACGACTTTTGATTAAGTTTTTCTACGGTATTATTTGTAGTTTCTGCTATTGTAATAGCAAAAACAAATAAAACTTTTGATGAACTTTCCCATAAAAATAGTTTTATACAGATAGATATAAAAAAACATGTGTTCGCCTGCCTGGACACAGAAAATTTACTGTTTCGGCGAAATACCCACATAATAAAAGCATTCCTTGATGCTAGTGTTAATTTTGTCTGAGGCCTTACTAGTTTATTTCTGTATACAGAGCGTAGGTTTCGATTTGAAATTTGAAATTTCTGAATAAACAAGTCTTGATTTTGTTGGACAAATAAACAACAGTCAAAAATGTAATAACTAGATTTGGTTAGATAAATACAGACAAAAATTAATCAATATTTTCTTCTTATGCTTGTCTCGTCTTATTCTGTTACCCGGCGTCAGCTTTCCCAATTTAGTAATGTATTTTAATATCGAACGTCTTATTCGTGGATCACAAATAAATTATTGCTATGTCAATTGAATGTTCAATAAATTTTTAAATCGATCAAACCATCGGTTACAAACATCACTAGTCTTTTGCCCTTTGACAGCGACGGTCACAATATTTTTTATCTGTTAAATTCTACAAAATGGCTGAACTGTAAAGACGTGTTATTTCTGCATTTTTCGCTACAATGGAGCTCAATAACGTGCGCAATTTCGACGAAAACAAATCTACTAGTGGTCCCACAACCGTGTTTATCGGAGTTTGTTGTGACACAATAGGAAGTGCGACGGGAACAGTGTTTGAAAAGTCGACTCACTGGTTTTCCCAAAATTTTCCCTTGAATTCTTCAAGAAAGTGGCGTGGACTGGCTCACAAGCCTTTTCCTGATAACTTTATTTGTGGTAGAATGTCAGCGTGAGCGGAAATGGCTTAGCATCCTCTAGACTTTATTAGTGTAGTGAATATAGTGCAACAAAAATCTATAATGTATTCCTTGGGAAACGATTGGCGTAAGAGACACACGATGTTCGACCCACCTCATTATTCTATTTCAAATTACTGTACAGACACTAAGAAGGAAATGAAGCACTCTTTCGGGGACGAGTTGTTGAACAATCTCCACTTACTGCCCGATCCGTTGAAGAAGAATTTGGCGGACTCCATAATAACAACTGAGGAGAAACCAAAACAAAGGAAAACTATGCTTAACGTGGAATGCGTAGAGACTATAATGCCTAAATCTGAGGAGGCGTCACCCAGGGCATCTCCTTTGCCCGCATTTTCAGGTATCACAAGCTTTTTTTCTGGAGTGATGAATGTAATATCGAGCGCGATGTTCTTAAGACGGTCAACGCCGCCTCGGTACTACGATTGTTACGACGAATCCAATGTCAGCCGTCAGGGGTCGCCAGTGGGCTGGCAGCCCGCCAACTGTGAGGATCAAAATAAAAATCTTCGGGCTCACGATCCGATCAGCAACTCCGACACTGATTTGGTAACAGACATGAGCGCCGACGTCCACGACGCAGTCGCGAAATGCGAGGATAAACTCAACAGATTACGGTTACTGCTCAAATCAAAGCCGGTGGAAGCACCGAACTGCGCGAGACGACCGAGAAAAGCCTCCGTGAGCCCGCCACCGCAAAAACCTGTCACCGAGCTTGGTTCTGTTGAAAAACAGAGTCCAAACATCCAGGACAACTTGACGTTTGCCAACGAAATCAATGGAGATGAACTATCGAGTGTCGAAAACTCTCCAGCTGTACGATCGCTCGACCGACTCTCTACGCCATCGGTGAATAGTCAGAGAGATGAGAAAGACTATTTCGACGAAATCTCAGGGAGGTTCCACTCGTCGTCTGCGACGGAGAGCGAGGACTCCTTTCAAATTGTGTTCACAGACAGCCCTAAGAACCGACCGAGGGTGCCATCGGACTGTGAGTCAGAAGACTCGTTCATCGTCTTTGAAGAGAGCCCGGACAGTTGCTACACATCCAACGATGTCTTCGGAGAGGAGTCCGAATCAGACGCTGAATATTCAGACTCTGACACCGATGCCAGTGATTCCGGCTGCATTCCCGTGACCAAACTAGCGCACACTTTGTCTAGGACGTTTGGTGACTTGACGGATGACAGTTTGTACGATGACAAGCCAGTCGATGAGGTGGATTGTGCGGTGAGGACAGTGTGTGAGGAAATACCTTGTGAGGATATTGATGATAGTGTAGTGTGTGAGACGGACAACGAAGTGAAATCTACCGGACTGCTGCTCGATGATGCAAAGAAGTTGCTCAGGAAAACGCTGCCTCCTAAAAAAGTGAGTATTCCCTTCATTTGTTAATAGTGCTTAGTACTATAATCTACCGTTTCAGCCACCCATTTCTGGTCATGTTGTCTTATTCTGTTCCAAAGATTCACTATTTGATGATAGGGAGAGAGAAAAAACAGAAATTTGTAGCTGGAACTGTGGCCCACTGTACATACTTAGACTCTAGCTTGTGTTATGATAGTAGATAAGTAACTACCGTTTAATTTAATTATGCAATGCCCAGCGGTTCCCGAAAGGTGGTCCACGGAACCCTGGGGTTCCATGGAAAGGCCGCAAGGGTTCCGTAAAAAATATTATCCCACGTTTCGTGACCGATGTTGTTCGCTCGCACCGACTTGTTTACGCACAAGGGAGGGGCAGGGCGTGCGGGAGGAGTAGTACGGGGGTTCCGCTAGGAAAAGTATAATCAATTAGGGTTCCTTGGCAAAAAAAAATTGGGAAACCCTGCATTAAGCAATGAACACACACACACAATATGTATAATTGTATATGGGAATAAGTGCCGAAAAAAGGCTTGCATAGGTACTCAGAATTTTAATTCTACTGCTAAAGAATGTGTAAATCCAACTGGCAGTGAATTGCATTGAAACTGAGATAAAGGTTACCCCACAATGATTGTGTTTGTTTTGATGACTCATAGTTATTTATGCAGGAAGTTAATCTGTTAATTTATTAAAACAATAAGTTATCTGTACACATCAGAAATGATGATTCCCCCCCCCCTGCTACTTAGAATATCTACTTCTCCATTTGTTACCCGACTGCGCCAGAAGGAGGGTTATGTTTTTAATTTTTCTCATCAGACAGTCCATATCCTTCTCGTAAAATAAAAGTGATTTCGCGAATTGGCAGTGGCGTTATTTCGATAAATAGTCCATTTATTCTTTTAGCGTAAGTTGCGGGAAAACCTTCGAGACCTATAGTGTAAACACGCACTTCGGTTAGTTTCGCCGTTTGTCACCCATACTTCGGTGTGCGGGCTCGCGCTTCGCCTCGGTCAATTTTCCGCATAGTGTACTTGCGTCATTTGAGGAATAGGAGGATCCAGGAGTAAGAAATATCCAGGATCCGTCCATCCATCCTCAATACATTCGCGTCTTTAATATTAGTACAGCCAGCGTCAAATTGTTCGTGACACCAGGCCTGTTCTTCATCTCCGCGAGTAATAGTATACATCGAAAACAAAACACGCACGATGGCCCACCTACAGGATACTATTCGACAAGGCCTCACATACGAGCGAACATTGACTCACGCACGCGTATTCTTGTGTATGATGGAAGAAAATAAAAAAAATGGTGTACTAAATACTGTGCAGTATTTAACTGCCTAAATAATAATAAAAACACAGAATGTACTTTTTTAAGTTGCCTCAAGACACTGAGAGGTAAATAAGTAGTTAATATTATTCATGATAATTCATGCTAAATCCTGAGGCTAAAATCATGTATTTCCTCCGCCATTTTCCGCAGTTTGGCACCTCACGTCACATCATTTTACCGAAGTCAGCCCTATAGCTTCGGCGCAGTGCCGATCACTGACGTCTGTCAACAAAATGGTGCTTGACTCTTGAGACAGGATAAATTACACCATATTGTTAATGACATTGAGCATACATTTTTTTAAATACCTTCGCGAAGTAAAACTTCTGTACGTAGTACTTATCATTATTCTGTGGTGACACCCATAGTAGCCAAAAACACGTTCGCAACACGTCTTTGTATTGTCAACTTTTTGGCAACTTTGGGTGTCACGAACTATTTGACGCTGACTGTACCTTGTTATTACAAACTTTTTATCTCATTAAGCATTCGTCAATAAACACCAATTCACTTTAGGTTTAAAGAACTTTATTCTCATAAGAAATTTACATTTCACTTATAATGAGATACTAAAATATTTAATAAATAAATAAGTTACAAATTAGCCACTGGTACTAGTAGCTGCTAGCCTGCTATGTGTATCTTAAGTTTCTTTTTAAAAATATGTAAACTTTCACAATTTCACAAANCAATCCGTGGCACTCCTTTGCTATATTTGAGAATCAGATCCTTTTCGCCATTTTCCAAACGATTACTTAACTCTCCCTTAACAGACTGTAGGTATTGTTTTTGTGCCGGTGTCTGGTCGTAGTAGATCTTGATATTTTCCGGGAATTTCGTCTTGTTTTGTAGTATAAGTTTTGCCGTTTCGCTTTTATGATAACATATTTTTAATGGGCGGTCTTTGCCCGGAACGTATTTGCCAAGTCGTATCGTTTTTAATGGTTTCGGGCAATCATTCAGTATCGGAGTTGTTAATTTTGAGAACTCTTCGATGTCATGGTTGCGTCGAGCATTATAATTTTTGTCAATTTTTTCGGGTATTCCTACGATAACAATGTTCTTCTCGCGTTCGGAACGTTCCTTTAGCTCGAGGATGAGGTTTTCATTGATAAGCGGGAGCGATTTACAAGTCGACTGATCCAAGGTATCGCTCAGCTTTAATTGCAATATCTCATTTTCTAAGTATTTTATTTTTTGTTGTGTGACTGTGTTATCAGATTTTATATTTTTAATATCATCATTTACTTGTTCTAACTGTACGGTAAATTTTTCAGTCACCGACTTTATAGCTTTGATTTCATCTTTGATTTCACTGATTTCAGCCCTAATGGTCGATAGATTTTCATTTTGAGTTTTAGCAAATTCTTTGAAGAACATCATTATTTCTGCGCGAAAACTTGGCAAATCATCTTTGATTTCCACCTGCTCACAACGCTCCTTTTGTTTCCTGGTTTTAACATTTGTTTGGCGTTTAACATTGGTAGTAGAATTGTCTCCATTAGTAGGTGAGTCTGGTACTGACCCGCTTCCGCTCCCGCTTCCTCTTGTCAGTGTCGTATGAGGCGGTGTTCGCCGTAAGCTCATTGTGTTACCTGCGCGAGCGCTCGTAACACTTCGGTGAAATTCGGTTTGACTCGCACACACACACACGCAGAATAAACTTATTATTTTGGATGGGAAATAGTTGATCCCAACTCTCCATGCAGTCGGATGTGCTAGATTAGGCATGTAAATATGTGTAAACACCCATTCTATAATACCTCTACATATTTTCATACATTTACACAGCCTTCAAGCTTCCAAGATAAAGTTATCTACATTTTCTGTGGATGAACTGTAAAAATTGCGGAACATAATAATAAAGACGTGGTTTGTGTACCTCTAAGGGCGAACACATTTGTATTCACCTCATCATGAGGTTATTCAGTCTACACTTCAGAAGCACGATTTTCTTTAATTTTACAGACGCAAAGAAAGATTTGTTCTACACTTCCTACGCTGGACCTACCTTCTATAGCTAAAGTTTCTTACTCTACAACTAAGTACGTTACTCGAGAATTATATCACTTTGTTGTGTAATAATTGTAATTGAACCACAGGGAATCCAAAGTGTATCGGAGCTAGCGGTGCGGCGTGGCAGAGTCGCGGTCATAATTGGTAAGGGCGATTAACCTGGGACGTGCTCGGGGCGCCAATCACGTCTGCAGCGGTAAATAGCACCAGCACAGGGCCCAAGTTCAGGGATACAATTATGGTAAGCAATAGACTAAAGTTTATGAATGCGGAGCCTGGACTGGGTGAGAAAAATTGTGGAAAAATGTCTCAAAGGAGTGTGTCGGTATTTACAATTAATTAAACTCACAAGTTCACAGCCCTGGCTGCTAACTAAACGCGTCTGAGGTGGCTCAATGAAACCAAGTTGATTTAAAATAAAACTGGAAACAGATTACATAAATCATAACCCTCCTTTTGCTTTACCGTAGTCGGGTAAAAACAGGTATTTTTTTTTGTGATCCCATCGGGCTCACGCTAAGGAGATTGCTTGGGATTTTTTTGCTAGAACACTTTTTTAGACAAATGTAATCACCTAGATACTAAATTCAGATATTTATTTATCTAACAATTTTAAATTGTAATCTGAAGCTTGAAAAATAAAAGAACTTTAGTGTAAAGGACGGCAGTTTTGTGGCGTTACAGATCGTGCCTAATTCTATTAAATGCAGATACATATTATCCTCCGGCTCATTCAACGGCTTTCCGCGTATTTAAAATCATCATAAATCTCTGGGAATAAAGAACTGCGCTATCGAGCCCTCCGTTTCTCTGAAGACGGTTAAAAATAAACTTCAATCGTAGCTCCTGAAGCCTTTTGAGAATAATGTATGATTCTTTATCCGAACTTAATTTCGGTTTAAGCTGATTAAGCAAAGGGCTTACGGGGATGGGTATTTATACGGGAAATGTATTCTCATTCTTGTTTCACATGAGCTGTAATTTTAATAACCACCGTAAGCACTTGCAATGCTTCAAAGTAATTTCCGAAACCCGACAAAATATTTTTATTCATTAAGGAAAATGATACTGTAACTTTTTATTGTTACATACTATAATGTAGGAACATTATGTGCATTGATTAATGTAACAGTCATTATGTCTATTAGATTATTTTAAAAGTCAGTTATGAAACTATACCTACCTACTGCAAATAGGAGTAAACGCTCTTACAGATAACATTAGTAAGCATCAACTGGTCAAGGAAACACTGAAGGAAATAATAACATAACCCAAAGTTCTTATCGCTGAAGCGACTTTAGCCATTATCGTTCTGTGCTTAGATTTAATGCAGTTTATAGAACTATAAGTTTATTTTGATATTTTGATTGCTCATTTAAATCCCTTAACAATGTACATGAATGTTATGTGCTCTGTTGTGAGTCCGCGAGGGAAGCGGCGCATTTTTAACGCAAACCACGAACGCGGGCGACTCGTCCCTAAATATTTAAAACAGCTGGCATTGTTGTGCGAGCCCGAACCCGACGAGTATACATATTATGGAGATAATTACATGAAAGGTGTATAATTAATATAAACTCACAAATAAACATCAGCTAAAGCTATGATCCGCCTTTGGGTCCGACAAAATTAAAAATGCATTTGTAATAAGCATTTAGAGGACTTTTCTGCTTCGGACCTTTATTTTTGGAAGCACGAATTTTCGCTTTATTAATAGGATTTCTGTTAAATTTCACTAAGAACTCTAGACCTATCATAGTGGATTTACAATGAGGGGCCAAAATTTTAGTTCTATGTGACATGAAACACTTGAAAAACGTGTTATAAAACCTGAAAATAGCTCGGGAAAAGTTTCAAAAGTCTTATCTTATTTTGGTCGCAATAGTCTGAAAAATCTTCGTCGTCGGAATCATAATAGCAAAATTAAACTTAAACTTGGCAAGTTGCAAAAGTTTCAACCACAGTTTCCCGCTTTCCCGGGATGCCGATAAAATTTGATTGGAGCCCGGGGAGCGACCGGCGCCAACTATCGTAAATAACCGGGAACTTTGTATCGCTCGCGGGATAACATCTGCGAAAGTCAGGTTGAAATACACTGAGATTGCAGGCTGTGATGATAACATCCTGTGGTAAATATAAAACCGGTAAAGAGTAAGTTTGAGTAGCATACGTCATACCCATACTCTCTCATTTTGAAGCTGTGGAGCTCAGTCATGTAAAATCAAAAAAGCTCTAAGAGATGCTGAGAAAGCTAAAGTTAAAATTCCTCTAAAAAGAATGTTATTAAGACACGTCCTTTTACTAAATTCATTTGCATCGCTACGAAGATCAAGGAATCGTTTGAGAGCAATTTGTAAAAAGATATTTCTTTTCTGAATGGCGTCATATTGCGGCCACAGGTACCTATGCCACCGTATCGGCGCGAGGAGGAACGCGAATGGTCAATATCGGCGGAACCCGCAGAGGCCGATGTCGGCACGATGGGCTATTACGGGCACAATAGAACATAAGCTTTATTGCACAAATAGCTCAAAGCCCAAAGTACCCAGTTTTATTTATTAGGTAAAATAAATCCAACTTTACTGTCCAACAATAAAAAAAAATGCGATGTGCTCTACAAAATCTCTCGACTCGGCCTGTTTAGATTACAGACAAGAAAAAAGAAAATAAATTCAATGTCTTTACAGCCTAAAATGGTAGTATTTTCCTTCCACTCTGTAAAATACTTATTTGTCCGCGGCAGCCGTGANGTTTGACTCGGGCGCAGTGTTCACGGTGCGAGGTGATGTAGGTAGTTTTACGGTTGGTAATTAACTTCCTTGTGAGATACTTTTAATCATATCACTGCGATACGAACAAACACCACAAAAACTGTTTGTATCACTATATAGATCACAAGTTTCCGAGTAAATTGATCGCTGGGTGAGTAGGGAAAGCACAGTTTATCTATTTTTTGACGTAAAAATATGAAGCACGGGCCGAAACACAGCAGAGCAGCGTACCGTCTTTGAATAACTTAATCGATAAACTACCCAACTAAAGCGGATATGCAGCTATTTTTTCCAATCTTTGTTCTGTTACTTTTGTTAATGACGACATTACAGTTGAACCAACTAATTACAACAATGCATTGTAACCGCCGATAAGCAATTAGTTTTAACGACTTCAAAAGAATTTGTTAGATGATAACGGTCCAGCTGGGTTTAAAAATATTAACGTCCATAATTGTCGTCATAACAAAGTCTAATTAGCGGTCACCTTCCCGTATCTCCTGTCTACTAAGCCAGAGGTCGCGAGTTTGATTCTCTTATGTGCTTGAATATAGACTGAAAGTCCGACTCGCAAAGAAAGAATAAAAATATTCTCAGCTATGAACCGATATACTACCAAGTCCTTAAATGCAGCCATACTGTATCTAAGAAACATCGTCAACTCGCCTCCCAGTTCAGTCAATCACTAACTCATTTTGATCAATAATCAATTAAGGTAATTGAACATCCCGACTACCTACAATATTTCTTCAAACCAAAGCCTTTGATGCACAATATCGTATGCTAATTTTCATTTTAACACCACGTAAACAAGCCTTGCCATTTTTTTTCTATATGGGCACCCGATTGTTTAGAAAGGGGCGGAGCCCTAAGTTCCGCAAAAAGGTTTACGGCAACAATAGACAAGACAAAAGAAAGGGTCAAGCTCTGTCTGAGATCGCCGAACAGTACAGCAAATTGTTTTTAAGTAAAGAAAAAACAATGCTTAGGATAATACTGCCTGGAAGATTCCTGGTCGAAAAAATCCTAAACATCTACCTGGCCGTCAGTTTGCTGCCAGACTTCACTGGTTGAGGGTGGCATATTTTGCTCTAAGTGACGACAGTGATCTTTGTAAAGTTCCTTCAAAATTCTGCAGTGATGTTATGAGAATTTCAAGTTCATAGTGAGTTTCGCCAGTCAGCAAAATCAAAAGGCTGACTGCTAGGAAGTGTAGAAGATCAGTGTTATTAAAAGTTCTTTGTGAAAAAGTACCATTAGTCGGTCAATATAGACGCTAACTGCCAGCCATTGTAAAGACAATACAAAATCTTGTAGTATTCTCCAAATTGGTGGATAGAAGCAGCTCAAAAGATCGACAAAGTTTGATTAATAAGCTTATAAACGCTAACAATCGGCCATTGTGAAGATAGCACCTTGTTCTGTTCTCCAAATTGAATAGACCAGCTCCAAATATATCATAAATCTCAAGCCGCCCAATGTCCTCATCAGACAGCGATGATTCCAATGACAATGACTACACAGTCACTCCAACAAGAACGCGATACCCATCGGATAGCGATGACGACTTCATTGTCTTCGAAGGGAGCACTGACAGCTGCTATACCTCCAACGTTGATTATGATGATGATACAGACACCGATGACAGTGATGATGAGTGTATCCAAGTGATAGGAAAAGTCCGTACTGCATCTCAAGTCTACAAGCAAAATGAAACGAAATCAGCCGATGTAGTAGATTGCGCTGGTAGATTTGCAGAAGAAATACCAAGTCAGAATATTAAGGACATCAGTGATGTGAGTGATACCAGTGGTGTGAGCTCTAGCGGATCGTCTGGCACTGGGAGGAGACGCTTGTCGTCCAAAAATGTAAGTATGTTATTAAGATCTGGGTATATCTGTCACTGTCGCTCATGCTGATATCTCGATTTGCGTGAGAGGAATGGCTATATTTGAAACTTCGGATAACGTTTTTCGGAGTAAGCCCGCGTTTACGATTAAATAGTGAGCAGGGAGTATACAAAATAAAGCCTTTGAGTCACCACTGCCGCTTTTGTTCGTGAATCCCTGAATTCCCTGATTTTCATGATGTATACATATCTGAGGAATCTCTCCTCTTTGCCAACTGCCAAGAGGTACCTATTCTGAAATAAACACTACATCTTATTATTGTCCTAAATTAGTAATTTAATCCATAATTCCTACAAAACAAATAGGTCGTTCAACTTAGCTCCAAAATTACGCTGCATTTTTCATTTGAGTATCGTCGCCTCATCGTGACCCGTACCGACCAATTGTAATCAATTTAAATCGATTAACAGCAGTTTAGCATCGATTTTTGGTAGTCACTTATCAATTTCTTTATCGTCTTTAATATCTGTCTATTTATTGCATTTACCTTTTTGATTCCGTAGGTATCTGTTACGCACTGAAGAAATTGGTGGTAATACCTAGTCACTTAATAAATTGGTTTTGATATCTCTAATTTCGATGATAACGTTTATCAGCCCAACAATATTGATAAATCTAGAAAAATCTATCCAATATCCTCTCATTGAAAATTTAGCGGTCTTCTAGCTATCTAATCTTCGATTCAAGGTCAATATTCCAATAATTTTCATGCACAATGCATATTTAAATATTAATTCATAAATTATTGTTACTCAAGGTAAATTTTTAAAAATAACGCCTTTTGTGTGAACACAGCGCATATTTGTAATATTCAAACTGTTACTGTCAGTTTTTTTTTATAAAAGGTTTGTGAGTCATTTGAAAGGAAGTCTCCACCACCAACCATTGATCTTCTTAACTCCTAGGGTTGAGTATTTTTAAATAGCCTGACCACAATTACCATATCCCCAATCTGTCTGGCCAGCGTGGGGATTGTAGGCCAAATCCTCCATTTGCCTCTGGTAAATTAGAGGGTCGTGCTCCTGCAATGGAGAATAAATTATCCGATAATGGTGACAATTCAACAATTAGTCGGCCATTTGGTGTAGTGGTTCGAATCGGACTACTATTCCGGAGGTTGCGGGTTCGATTCCCGCACAGTACAAACATTTGTGTGCATGAACACATTTGTTTGTATTGGACTGGGTGTTTTCTATGTATAATATGTATGTATTTACAAAAAAAAAGTATTTAAGTATGTTTATATCCGTTGTCTAGTACCCATAGTACAAGCTGTGCTTAGTTTGGGGCTAGCGGCGCAGTGTAAAATGTCCAAGGATATTTATTTATTATTATTTATTATTCATTCAGATCTCCCAATCACATTTAAGCCATAGTTCCTTTATAAAAAGGGTACATCGTATTTTGTAACCGACGAAAGAAATTGAATTATCATCGTACCTAAATACTATAGTTTGGATTCGGGCCAAAACAAATGTTGCACGACCAATTTGCTCTTACAGGCCGTTAGCCGTTCATCATTTCAAATGTACATTAGCTCTTTTGCTCACGTCAGAATGGTGGTACGTGTGAAAGAGACGACTGTAGATGTCCAAATCAATTTGTTAGTTGACTCACGCAAGGAGAATCAAATGGGTTATTGGATTAGGTCGCACGTCTAACTAACCCTTGAGACTAAGTCTGCTATTCCTAGCTGATCACTCAGTCTTCCAAGAACTTTTGAGATGATCCTATGAATCCACCAGGAGAGTGCTAGGGGTGGTCCTATTTTAGTCTTTCTTAAAAAACCTATAAGCCACATGGATATTTTTTATGCAAAACAAGGCAGATATTTGACCGCAATCCCACCTGATGTTAAGGTGTTAAGTGAGATGCAGTCATGCATGCCCTGTAGGTTATCCCGTTGCTGTCAGAAGAGGCGACTAAGGGAGAAATATGCGAACATCAGGCCTCCAGCCCGTCTGGCCAGCGTGGGGAGTGTAGGCCAAATCCTCCATTTTCCATCTGGTAAATTAGAGAGTATTTCTCTTATCCCTGCAGTGGAGACTAAATGACTTGATGATAATGATCCTATGAATATTCAAGCTCACCGATAGTATATAAATGAGCTAATTTGGCTCTAGATGAAACATTTAGATTGGTTAGGTGTTAGGCGCTAGCTCTTTAAGAATCGTTCACTCACTGTCCGCGGTTCGCGCTTCACCATGAATGGACGACCGGACTTGGCAACGCAAACACAAAATACACGTGTCTGTCTCGTAATATTATTAATTTTCAAACTGTCACCATATTTCCGTGTATCTAAAATTGAAAGAAAGATACATTTATTACAATGGACATCACACAAATACAGGCAATTACAATAGATATGACAGTGGCACATAATAATGGAAGAAGAAAAATAAAATAAAAACAAGAGAACTGAGCAGTGCCACCCACTCACCAACAAGATGCCCACTGCAACGGGACCCCACTCAGCATATGCTGTGGCCCACGGTGACGAAGGCCACGGCGCTGGTTTTCAGTGTGCCCTATGCCGAGTGAGGGTCACGGACCATTGGTAAAATAAATAAATTGCATAATATTGAAGAAGTTAATTTGTGTTTCATCATAGACGATGGAATTTTTACGGGATATAACTGGGAATTAGACACCATTTACCAATAACAACCAAGTAACTGTCTTCGGAAAACACATTCTGGTCTTAAAAACTCAGTTACCTACTTTTCAATCAAATGTGAATTGTTTTTAGTTGCCTTGAAGCTAAAAAGTTGGTCATTCTAGTTGGTAAAATAGTGACGTCATCTGCATCGCCATAATGTACAAAATCTATTAGAAAATCGTGTTTTGACAGATCGTAAGAAGTGCGTCAATTGATTGGTAGTGTCAAATACCCTATTAATTAAGTTACTAATTAGAAAAAGTTATTACCTCATTAAGAGGCTATTTTCTAAGTATATTTTCTGAGTCAGACGGAATAGCATCGTCCCTTTTCCTATTGTAATAATTATAACGTCACTTCACATTATAGGCCTACATACATCGTGTGGGCAGGCCTCCCACTAGGTAGACCGACGATTTGGTGAAGGTCCCGGGAGGCGACTGGATGCGAGCGGCGCAGGACCGGTCTTTGTGGAAATCCTTGGGGGAGGCCTTTGTCCAGCAGTGGACGTCTTTCGGCTGAAACGAACGAACACATTATAAATATCTTTACGTTTCTGGAAGTCCACGGCTGGACATAAGCCTCCCCCAAAACCCCCAGCAAACGTGTCTCGTCTCGGCCGTTTACATCCAATATCTTCCGATAACCTTAGGTCATCAGTCCACTGGGTCCGCTACTTATCTTTCTTTACAATTGTCATTATGTTATGGTGATAGTCCTTCTCGGTATTAATTACTTCAGGTAGTATAGGAAGTCCATTGTCAACTGTTATCTACTATGTGCCGGGACTGCGGTAGTTCCCCTATGTTTATAGGGAAGCTTATCAACATAACCACAAGTCTTTTATATCTTGTTTATAAACGCTTCAGTATTGGTCACAATACGCGCATTGTTGTTACTGTGCGTGTGTATAGCACAAAGTATTTCATGTTTAATAAATACAAATACTTAGGAATCTGGCTCCACCAGTTAGTTGAGGAGTAACTCAAATATGTATACGTTTGACTTCACCAGTAGAAGAAAGAAAGAAAGATACATTTATTACAATGGACATCACACAAATACAGGCAATTACACAGACATGACAGTGGCACATAATAATGGAAGAAGAAAAAATAAAAACAAGATTAAACTGAGCAGTGCCACCCATTCACCAACAAAATGCCCACTGCAACGGGACCCCACTCAGCATATGCCGTGGCCCACGGTGACGAAGGCCACGGCGCTGGTTTAGTAGTTAGTAGGCCTAAGATGCGCGCCGTGATAACTTTTATCGACGTCAAAATGTATCGGCAAAATCGATAAAATGGCGTGATAATGACGTCGCCATTTGACTTTTTCAAAGCCAACTGACCAAGTGATATTGATTTCAAATTGCGAACAGCTGAGGACTGGAATTCGCTGCTTGCTGCTGTCTTTCCCGTACACTAATCCGGACCTTTTCAAGGCGAGAGTGGATAGACAGTTAAGCTCTGGATGTACCATCCTAGACTGCATCTCACTTACACCTTACACCAGGTGCGATTGCGTTCAAATCCTACCTTGTTCAGAATAAAAAAAAAATGCTCCTGCAGCGGCGCCTAAAATTACCTAATGATGTTTGAAAACTACCAACATTTCTTACCATTGATCTTGCAAAATTTTCATGAATGACAAAACAAACCTGAATCCAAAGAATTCGGAAGATATTATTCACGACGGAAGCAATAAAATCTGTCACAGAACATGACGTCCATTGTGCGTCTACGAAATACTCTGGCGCATCGCAGCAATTAGGTATTTGGAGTATTTATATCGCATATTATTACGCTAAAGGTGAGTAGAGACTAGAGCATCATCATTATCATTTCAGCCACAGGACGTCCACTGCTGAACATAGACCTCCCCTAATGATTTCCACATCGCCTGGTTGGTAGTGGCCTGCATCCAGCGCCTTCCTGCTACGGGCAAGTAAAGTGAAGTGGCAATGGGCAGTGCACATAGTACGCAGAACTGACGGTCGATGGGGCAGCAAGGTTTTGGAGTGGACGCCACGGACCGGAAAATGCAGCATGGGACGTCACCCATAAGGTGGACCGACGAGATTAGAGCATTTCTATGTAATGTAACGTTCTTGTAAATGCAAATGGTACAAACAATCTATGACGTTTGGTTCGTGAATCGTTACACTAAACATTTCATAGTGCAGTTCGTTGTTCGGTTACAAGTAAATACTCTAGTTTATACTCACCTTAATGCTTAATTGGGTTAGCGGTGCCAAGATGCTAAATGCCTTTTGTTCTGGTTGTAACTGATTAGGCGTCTGCCCCTTTCCAATCGTTTGAGAGAAAGGGAGATGTAGTCTTCTGTTGTAGGATTGTATAGCAAACTGATGGTTGTCTGTCCCTTTCCAATCGTTTGGGAGAAAGGAAGATGTAGGTATTCTTGTTGTAAGATTGTATAGCAAACTGATGGTTGTCTGTCCCTTTCCAATCGTTTGGGAGAAAAGGAGATGTAGTCTTCTGTTGTAGGATTGTATAGCAAACTGATGGTTGTCTGTCCCTTTTCAATCGTTTGGGAGAAAGGGAGATGTAGTCTTCTGTCGTAGGATTGTATAGCAAACTGATGGTTGTCTGTCCCTTTTCAATCGTTTGGGAGAAAGGGAGATGTGTTCTTGTTCTAGGATTGTATAGAAAATTGATGGATGTCTGTCTCTTTCCAATAGTTTGGGAAAAAGAGATGTAGTCTTCTGTCGTGTGCTGTGGATAGCAAACTGATCACTACTCTGTCTGTTACCCCTCCCGTGCCGCTCCCATACCTCAGGCACTAACTGAGATAAGCGCTGGAACTGTAGTGACTTGTACCCACTGAGCTATTTCGCCTCGCTTAGACTAGGCGCAGACCATCGATTTTTAGTTGGCCGATAGTTGTGCCCGATTTCAAATTGTATAAAGAATCGGCCAAATCGAATCGGCGTAATGTGCGCACTTCCATACATGCCCATACTGATCAACTGCCCGACTAAACTATCGGCCGACGAAAAATCAATGGTCTGCGCATAGGCTTAGTGAAAGAAACCAGCCCCCCCCCCCCCTAGACAAAGTTACGAACATAACAGTTGTAATTCCAAAATCTCACTTCAGTGTTTTTGTATCACAACCTCGCTTCGTGCCGTGATTTCTAAATTAATACTATCACGAATGTTTCTGTCTAGGGCAGATTACAACAACACACTCACGTGCGCCTGTCACATTGATATTCCCCAAGATCACAAAGACAATGACATAAACTAATTTACCAATCTGAAGGTCGACACGGCCATCCCAATGTTACCACGTAGGTTTAGTGATAATGGAATTAACACGTGATTTTTTGAGCAGGTTTCACCGTGTTTTGTTTTGTGGTCACATGCTTGTCATTTGTATACCAACATGGAGCAAATTAATTCGAAATTTTTGAGTAACAGCACTGTTGTATAGAATGGAATACTTTTTATTTGACAGAAAGGTATACAAGCAAGCAAGAATTACAGAGTGAGATAAATAATTAGTGAACAGGCAACTGCTTGTGCCCATCAGTCTGACAAAAGCCGGAGAGGCTCGCCGTGAGGAAACTCCCAATCCCCTCCTCCAGTTGTTTTTATAGAGGTTTTCTCCTCGCTTCCCTGGTACAACAGGACCCCCGGCCCGCCGTAGCGGGTTACAGTCTGCTCCATGCCGCTGCTCAGTCAGCTCTGCTGATCAGAGAAGTACCGAGAGCGGCCCTCCAAAGAATGGGCCCGGGCAAACGCCTCGCCAGCTTTCAGCGGGGGCCCTCTGTTCTCAAGGCGCAACCCTGCTGCCTGAGATGAATTAAGAAACACCTAAACATCTGTTTGATGTTTTTGTATGTCAATAACAAAGAAAACTCGCTCAAAATCTACCTGAAGAATACCGTCAAGTTTAGAACATTAATGATTCTAAAGCCTGGTCCGTGAGCACGTAGAATTTTGTCCAATGACCCCAAGCTACCCATCCTTATCGCGCGCGTAATTATGTTGCTGTCGCGCTCGCACACTCACTGCGGGCGCCCGTCGCACAGTCGCGACAGCAATATAATTACGCGCGAGCGATAAGGATGGGTAGCTTGGGGTCATTGGACAAAATTCTACGTGCTCACGGACCAGGCTTTAATAACCTAACAAAAGATTCTTTGTCAATCTGGAGTCACAAGGATTTGCAAAATATGAATCTGCAAAATGTCCTTAAACCCTTTAGGGATATGGTTGAGAATCTTTCATGCCATACCAACATTAATTGGCATTTAAAGAACTAGCTAGAAGTATAGTGTACTTTCTAGAGACAAAAGAATGTTAAACAAAGGCAATTGTGTTTAATGACGATGTTTTGTTGTTTATATCTTGCAGCAGCAGACATGTTTGCTCGGCAGATTAAATAAAAGCTATTTAAATGGTAAGCCAACCTGTTTACACACTTGAGCAAATGCTGAACAGGGTAATAGAAGTAACGGATCAAAGATTTGAACAGAATATTCGCGAATAAGAGCGTTTTCATGACCTTTATTTCTACATCCAGAGAAATTTTGAGGAACCAAATAGTGTAAAGCAAACAGAAGTAGTTTTTATATTAGTCATCATCATCATTATGTAATTTAGTATTATTATGTTTGTACGCTTTGCAGCTCACGGGTCAAAAGTGGCCCGGTCCTTTATATTGCAGTTGCAGTTATTGGAGAATGGACTAGGGTTATGGATGAAGGATGGATGGACTGGTTACTGGGCTATGGATGGAGACTACGGGTCACCTGCCTGGTTCATAGTCTCGGACTGAAAAAATGGCAGGCGGTGACTAGCCAGCGACTAAATGGGCCCCCCCTGGCGTCATGGGTCGTATAGACCGGACTGAGGGGCTACATTGGCGTCTGCCAGCTCAGGGGTGTAGAAAGGTGTGCTGCGCTTTCTCCGAAGTTACTCGCGGCGTTATGCCCTTTAACACTTCCACCCCTGGAGCATATAGCTCTAGCGACTCCACTCTGGCCGGCCGGTTAAGGCAAGTCAGAGGTGAAAGTCCTGCAGACCCTCTCGGATTCCACTTCGGCAAGCCGAAGACGAGGGTCTTGACCGACTCTCGGGAGCACTCGGATTAACAACTGGCCCCGTGGTGTCGCTACTCACCAACAGCTCGCCACAAAGCTGCCCTGCGGGGCGTATTATTTATTATTATTAATTTACCAGAGAAAAATGGAGAAAGACCTACGATGATCAGACAGACGGATTGAAGAGTCGTGATGTTCACATGTTTGCCTCTTAGCTGCCTTTTACGGTATCCGAGCTAAGGATAGGGGCCTTGCATTAAAATCCAATAGAGATTACCAACTGGCCATCCATACGTCGGTCAGACATGACCATATGACATCAAGTAGCTGTAAACAGCAATCGGTCGAGATTATTGACGTTTTGAGATCAAGTGTCGACCATAAGTCATCAAGTAGCTGTAAATAGCAATCGGTCGAGATTATTGACGTTTTGAGATCAAGTGTCGCGATAAATTTTAAATAACTATCGATCCTATGGACTAGAAGCATAGTTATCATTTATATGATACACAGTACTCTGTTGGAAAATCCCATTCGTTGCAGAATCAATTGGACATTGAGCAATTATTTTAAGCCGTAAACTCTTACAAGTTATGTATGTTTTTTTTTAGTTTACGATGATATTCGATTTGTAAATAAGTATCTAACGTATTAATTCTTCGGTAAATGCATCACCACTACACATGGGTGAGTGACGTCACACTCGCACCACCACCGCAACCAGTCCAGTGACGTCACACGCTGCCCCGCGCTCCTATTCAAAATATGACACTTATTAGTGTCCAAAAATAAAGATGTAGCCTTGATGAGGTGGTCCTCCTACCAACTACCAAGGGCAACTGTCCTGGCTAGTTATTAAGATTTAAGACTTCTAAGATACATGTTAAAATATCTAATAGGCCCAACACCTTGTAGCAGAATCTATTAAATTAACGCATTTTCGCTCAAATCGCTCCATGTCCGGTCTTTATTTCAATAAAGCGAAGGTCAACCAGTAACCTTCGAGGCACAGCTGTTTAAAACGTATCAGCTAAAAATGTACTGGATCTTGTTTGTTTTATTTATGCGCTATAAGAGCACGTTGACATACCGGTTTTTGGTTAACAGAAACAAAGTATAAAAGGCGATAATAATGCCATGATAGAATAAATCATGCTCTCCCAGATATTGTTTGGGCCAGGTATCAAAGTTATTATTGTATGTAAGCATTTTATAAAGAAGCTGATATTATTTATAAGGGGCCGTTCAAGTATTACGTAAGCAGATTTCTTACCATTTTTTACCCCCCCGCCCCCCTTGTCATCAAAAGTAAGCAAAGCACTTACCCCCTCCCCCTATGCTTACGTAAACATTTTTTTATAAATGTTTTTTATATTGTCATTTTTAAAATAGGAAAATTCATGAAAATATTAGGTTTTTACTGATACACATAGAGTAGGAACAAAAAAATATAATCTTAAAAAAAAAAGAACACAACAAACATAATTGCATCAATTGAGAATGTTACTAGGTATGCAAAATCACTTGAAACCTATGTTACAGTTAAGCTTTTACATTTACAAATACATTTGTTTTTATTTCATTCAAAAATACCCAGTAGTTATGATTTTATAGGCATTCAAAGTTCGCTTAAATATCGAGTGCCGCCGACGGTCACGTGACCCCGCGTGACGTAAGTACATTCACAGTGTCCGCTCACTAGACAACGGATATAAACATACTTAAATACATTTTTTTTGTAAATACATACATATTATACATATTAACACCCAGACCCATAACGGAAATTAAAATTGAACCAAACCCAAACTTGATGCGATTGTGTCGTTTTATTGCGAAGTACCTTCCAGCTCCATCATCAGACCCTGATTACTATATAGAATTGAAGTACTCGTCAATACAAAACGAACGAGCCCAAACTCGATAGAGTTAAGTCGTTTTATTATGGAGTTCCTATGGCCACCTTCCAGCTCCATCATCAGATCAGCTCCATGTCATCATAATATTGCATGGTCATCCAAATTGCATGTGTATGCGAAATTTCAGCTTAATCGGTTGTCCGGAAGTGGGTCTTAATTCAGCTTGCAAGATTCCACCCATACAAATTTGAGCCAGTCGCTATAATATGACGTCACGCGCATAAAATGGCGGGCCGGCCGCCGCCCGCACTTTTAAAATTCAATATCTTGGAAACTAATTCACGTATCGAAATCATTCTTTCACATCTATTTTTTATTTTTAACAGAGAATACAGAAACCTAAAAAACAAAATTAGTGAACATTCTTCATTATGCATCAACATAAACACAAATGATAACTTTCAATGCTTACAATACGTTTAGTATCCAAACAAAACACGCGCGCGGGAGGCCGGCTTCGCGTATAATAATATTTTATGCGGACTACGACTCTCAAATTTCAATGGGCAATGTCGGCACGAGAGTTAATTATTAGACAAGTGAATAGCGCACGGTAATTTCTCTAATGTGCGGTAATTCCCCTAATCAGTTCTCAAGGCGAGTGCCTACGCATAAGTATTATTTGCGGGAATCCCCGAAAAAACGTAAATAACTAACGATGACGTAATCATCATCTAGACCCCCCTACCCCCCCATGTCACCAAAATAAGCAAAACAGAGACCCCCCCACCCCCCCTTGGTGCTTACGTAATACTTGAACGGCCCCTAATGGATGGGCTGGCTCCTTAACTATGTAGAAAATCTGTTCTAGGGCTTTATAGATGTTCCTTGTGGTAGAAATCCTACGGGACTTCGTAATACGCAAAGTAACTGATGGAACTGTTTGGTCCCCTGTCACCCTTCGCGTCACCTCTATTCCTGGATTTCCTGGAAACATTTAAACCTAAGCCTATTTGATTTAGGGCGTGGGTGGAAGAGAACAGAAAGATATCGTGCTCGAAATTCTTATGTCCAGGAAAGTGCTGGCTGAAATGCATCATCATTTCAGCCATTGGAAGTACTTTCCTAAAATTCTTACCCCCCTTACTAATAAAACTTACACGCTCGTTGAACAGTGTTTTAAAGTGACGTTTAGTATGGAAATGTCATTTTAAAACAGTGTTCAACAACTGTGTAACTTTTTATTAGTAAGGGGGATAGACTCTAGACTTGGTAATAGTGAAAGAAAGTCTAGCTGATCGTTCGCGTATTTTAATTCGTTCTTCACCATGACGAATGGGGAACATTCATCATAACACGTTAAAATAGGTAGTTTTATTATTAAACCTTTGCAAGCTGTTTATAGCCTTATCAAGGTGTTGTTTTCCTGTTTCAATAATTTTATTATTAATTCATAATAAAATTATTCTCATCTGTAAATATTGTGAAGGTCGTCTGACCAACTGTAGAATGCTTGTTCCCAACGAGGCACACCGAAACGAGTAAAGGTATCAACCCGAAGAGTGATCGTAACCGTATCAACTATAGGCGGTCAATATTCTTTGTATGAAACTCGATACTGCAACGCACACTTATCCGCACCGTAACGTAAACGCCTCGCTTCGCGGTTGACAGCGCGCGAAAGGCGATACGGTTTTGATCCCCTTCCGAGTTGATAAGTCTTCTCATCAAATCTGTAATGATTTATCGCCAAGATCTTTGCTACCCCTAGATGTCAGATCTTCCGTAGCGAACTGCCTTAGGTTTTGCTTCTTCTGACTACTGAAGATCCTAAATTCTGCAGCAGCACCAGCAGCACCGTTCGATAGTTTTATCCATCTAAATTTGAAGATTTTGATACCAAATCTTGCCTCATTTTCACCTCTTTTGCTGTGATTATTAATAGAACTCTAACGGGACTATTCCCACCTCTTGTTCCCACCGCTGCAACTCCTATGTAGCCAGGATCTACAGCTTGACCGCCAATAATGCCTCTAGAACTATCACATGCCTGTTACCTGGCAAAATATAATAACATTTTTATAGTTACTTTTGTGAAGCCTCAATGTAACCTTGTTGGTGTTCAAATAAATAAATAAACATAACGGACGACTATTATTAGTAAAATGTATGTCTACTCGACGCAAACATTATGGCTTGGCCAAAGCCTAAGTGTCGCTATAAATATCTTCGACACCAATTACTTGTTGATACGCGGTCAATTCATTATCATTAAGTGAATGTGGTTTTTCTGGTTACAAACATGTTATGATAAGGTCCGCTCTTGTTACTGTATATAACATAAAAACTGACGAAATATCCTAGTTGACTGACAAATGCGCAGTGATACAAACAAAGGGGCCGTCCATAAATTACGTCATCGATTTTTTCAGATTTTAGACCCCCCCCCCCCTACAATCATCCTATCGTCATTTCTTAATGACCCCCCCCCCCTTCTCCCAAAATTGACGTCATTACCAGTTTGACCCCCCCCCCTAATTTAGAATGACGTAATATATGGACGGCCCCAAAGCTACGCGACGAAACGCTATGTGACACAACGATACGTGACGCGACAAAACGCTACACGACGCTACGTCACGCGACACAATGTTACAAGACGCTACGTCACGCGACAAAACGCTATGTGACGCGACACAGCGCTACACTATGAGAATTTACACGTCAAATTAAAAACTGTGGCATCTTGTGAAGTTTTAGTTGATATCTTGCAAAGAAAACTTAAAGCATGATACGCTATAGTGTACTTTTAATTTCATTCCTACTGATAAGAGCAAGTGACTAATTTGATTTAGCAATTAAATAGGTTTAACAAATACCTATCAATGAAGAAATTCATTATTTGCCTGTGCAACTACTGTCACGTAGACTTGCGTAATGATGATGACATAACTGATAAGATAAGGATGTAATCATTGTTGCAATTATGTGTCTGTTGAATCATCATCATCAGGACTAAAGTCTTCACTGCAACACGACCCTCTCAATTTATAAGCAAATAGAGGATTTGGCTTACACTCCCCTCACTGGCCAAGCGAATTGAAGAATCCTTTGAATGCAAGACTTAAAGATGCTGGTCATGGTTCCGACCCCGAGGTAGATGCGTTAATCCTTTTCAGACTTAAGGAGTAGCGTCTATCTTGTAAAATCTTTAGATAGGTTTATGGTACTTACTGAGAAATGACAAAAACACAGCACTATTTAAAGGGAAATTATCTTCACGTGGATGTCGCAGGAAAGATGTGAGAAATATTATAGCATTAGTTCTCCCCAACTTGTCTGGCCAGCTTGAGGAATGTAGGCCAAATCCTCCATTTGCATCTGAATTCATCTGATACATTAGAGAGAATAAAGGTAGCAGGAAGGCGCTGGATGCAGGTCGCTACCAACCGTCCGATGTGGAAGTCATTGGAAAGGCCTATGTTCAGCAGTGGACGTCCTATGGCTGAAATGATGATGATGATAACTGAGAAATGACAAAAACAGCACAATTTAGACGGAATTTATCTTCACTTTGATCAACTTGGATGTCAGAAAAAGAGAAGATCACATTTGCATCTGAATTCATCTGATAGTCTGCTGTAGTGCTGTCTAATACATTAGAGAGAATCTTACTACTCCAGTAGAAAGGGAGTGATGATAATTATGAATGAACAGACAAGAGTTTATTTTCCATTTAAAATGTTATTACTATGCATTTACAAACAGCAGACTGACGTTTAAACTTGACATTACTTACCAGGTCTCTGTAAGATTTGCACAGCTGCTCTCTTGACAGTTGTTTTTAATGAAGCGGTTGCCAAATTTTGTGAGAAATTCCTCTCTAACGTGAATGAAAAACTAAATAACATTATTCATAGCAAACGCCGTCCGGCCACATGGCGACATTGTGTTTGTATTTTTATTTTTAAAAGCAAATTGATAGGCTTTATAACCTTCGGGAACTGGAATCCAGCCAAGAATATAGACTGCTAGCTTTTGCCGTGGCTTCGTATGCAAGAAGTTCCTCCAAATACCAGGATTACAAGTGTCACGTTTTTCCCTTTCTTCCTTTCCATCTCTCTACCAGATTTCATCTAAATCGATTCAATAGTTAAAACGTGAACGAGTAACAAATATCCTTCCATCCTAGCAATCACTAAAGTTAAGCAACCAACGCTGCAGTTGGGAATGGATGGGTGACCATTTCAACCGTATTTAGTGACGATCGTCACTTATTACTTTTTTATTTATGATTGCATTCAGGAAACCACTAAGGCTTAAAGAATGTTGCATTGAAAATTTGAAATGTTTTGTCGCTTTATTCAAAAATCTTCATTGTTAGACGACCGCACATTAGCCTATCCTTTACATTTTATAGCAAAATAGCTCGTATCAATGCTACATAAAGTCCCACATTGTTTGTATTTGTTTATTCTAATAACTAAAATGAAAATGACGTAATTTTTACGCAGTACTTTTTTCTGAGTCACCGTTTAACCGTGCCCTTTAAAATATCCTAATATAGATTTGTCAACAGACAGATACTCAATTTTAGAGTCAAAGGATGGCACATCAAGCTTAAAACAGTTAGTAGCACCTTGTGTACATACAATAGGTGCTGTTTACAACAAAATGTATTGTCTGATGTGCTGACAACAGTATATTTAATTCGATCTCCTCCTATGTTCTTCTGATTAAGTTCGTTGCGGGTCCAATGACAGTTAACTTTTTCCTGGGTCAAACTTGACCTTCACTGGTTGGGTTATTGGCGGTCAAGCTGTAGATCCTGGCTACACAGGAGTTGCAGCAGTGGGAACGTGAGGTGGGAATAGTGCCATTTTTTTAATATTTGAGCGCAAATGAATGGAATGATGTCAACGTTTTCACACGCGGACCAACCCTAAAGAGTGTCAGACACTACGGCCATTTAAAAAATATAATAAATATGTAAATAAATAAATAAATAATTTTTTTGGACAATTTCACACAGCGCCAGCTAGCCCCAAAGTAAGCAACTCAATGCTTGTTAGTCCAGTAGAATTAGCTTTTAAATCGGAAATAATTCCTACAAAAGATTTTATTGTTTTAATGGCTTCATTGGTTGCCCATTAAGACTCTCCTAAGTTTTCGACTTCGACGGAGTTGTGCTTAAGTGGTGGGGGCCCCCGAAAGGGGCATTTTTTCGGTTTTCCGGTTATACCGCGTAAAGGACTTACCCTATCAAAAAGTGGTCTTCATGACGGTTGAAGGGCACTTAATCCTGCATTGAATAAGACCAAATTCATATGTTTTGGACAAACCGTTCTCGCGCTAAAGTTCGGCAAAGTAGAAAATATACGTATAATTAATGACCCTCTCCATGTCCAATGGTTTGTTACCCACAAGCTTCCAAGTCTTGAAAAGGGCCACATCAACCAGTGTAACCCTATCAAGGCTTACGAGCTTGATGCGCCTATCCTTGTTCGTCCCAGCCGTTCCTTAACTGCGGTTGCTGCACCTCTTCCTGGCACTCACCTGAACGACTCTGTGTTACCTACTGTGGCTGCCCCTCTTCCTTGTATCCGAATCAAACTCGTGAGCCTTGTTAGGGTTACACTGGTTAAGGCGACCCTTTACAAGGCTTGGAAGCATGTGGGAACAAGCCATTGGACGTGGAGAGGGTCATTAATTATACGTATATTTTCTACTATGCCGAACTTTAGCGCGAGAACGGTTTGTCCAAAACATATGAATTTGGTCTTATTCAATGCAGGATTAAGTGCCCTTTAACCATCATGAAGACCACTTTTCGATAGGGTAAGTCCTTTACGCGGTATAACCGGAAAACCGAAAAAACGCCCCTTTCGGGGGCCCCCACCACTTAAGCACAACTCCGTCGAAGTCGAAAACTTAGGAGAGTCTTAATGGGCAACCAATGAAGCCATTAAAGCAAAAAATCTTTTGTAGGAATTATTTCCGATTTAATCAATTTTTGTGTTTAATTCTACTGGCCTATGTGTTATGGGTGCTAGCTTAACGGATATACTACTTATATACTTTTTTTTTTATTAAATACATACATATTATACATATTTACACTTAGACCCGTCACAGAAATTAAAATTCATCATTTCAATTTCTGCCCGACCGGGAATCGAACCCGGGACCTCTCGGCATAGTAGTCCGTTCTGAACCACTACACCAAACGGCCGACTAAGACAATAACAAATAACTCACTGTATTTTTCCTTTATCAATGAAGAAACGAGACAGACATAACGTTGATCTCAGTATTGTCCAGGGTTGCATGATTTAAATCAAGTTGATTTAAATCATGATTTAAATCACGATTTTTATTACATGATTTTTTTAATAAAAATCATTGATTTAAATCAATGACCGAAAATGGACTTAATGAAAGGCTGGGAGTTAATATTAATTAACTGTAATGTTCGAAAACAATGTTAATATTAGGTGTTAATGTATGAAATTGTCGTTTTGTATGGAGAATCTGAAAAATTTAATTTTTCCATATAATCACATTTGCGATTTTTCAGATAACTACATAATTAATTTTTTTGGCGCATTGAATAAGACCAAATTCATATGTTTTGGACAAACCGTTCTCGCGCTAAAGTTCGGCAAAGTAGAAAATATACGTATAATTAATGACCCTCTCCATGTCCAATGGTTTGTTACCCACAAGCTTCCAAGTCTTGAAAAGGGCCACATCAACCAGTGTAACCCTATCAAGGCTTACGAGCTTGATGCGCCTATCCTTGTTCGTCCCAGCCGTTCCTTAACTGCGGTTGCTGCACCTCTTCCTGGCACTCACCTGAACGACTCTGTGTTACCTACTGTGGCTGCCCCTCTTCCTTGTATCCGAATCAAACTCGTGAGCCTTGTTAGGGTTACACTGGTTAAGGCGACCCTTTACAAGGCTTGGAAGCATGTGGGAACAAGCCATTGGACGTGGAGAGGGTCATTAATTATACGTATATTTTCTACTATGCCGAACTTTAGCGCGAGAACGGTTTGTCCAAAACATATGAATTTGGTCTTATTCAATGCAGGATTAAGTGCCCTTTAACCATCATGAAGACCACTTTTCGATAGGGTAAGTCCTTTACGCGGTATAACCGGAAAACCGAAAAAACGCCCCTTTCGGGGGCCCCCACCACTTAAGCACAACTCCGTCGAAGTCGAAAACTTAGGAGAGTCTTAATGGGCAACCAATGAAGCCATTAAAGCAAAAAATCTTTTGTAGGAATTATTTCCGATTTAATCAATTTTTGTGTTTAATTCTACTGGCCTATGTGTTATGGGTGCTAGCTTAACGGATATACTACTTATATACTTTTTTTTTTATTAAATACATACATATTATACATATTTACACTTAGACCCGTCACAGAAATTAAAATTCATCATTTCAATTTCTGCCCGACCGGGAATCGAACCCGGGACCTCTCGGCATAGTAGTCCGTTCTGAACCACTACACCAAACGGCCGACTAAGACAATAACAAATAACTCACTGTATTTTTCCTTTATCAATGAAGAAACGAGACAGACATAACGTTGATCTCAGTATTGTCCAGGGTTGCATGATTTAAATCAAGTTGATTTAAATCATGATTTAAATCACGATTTTTATTACATGATTTTTTTAATAAAAATCATTGATTTAAATCAATGACCGAAAATGGACTTAATGAAAGGCTGGGAGTTAATATTAATTAACTGTAATGTTCGAAAACAATGTTAATATTAGGTGTTAATGTATGAAATTGTCGTTTTGTATGGAGAATCTGAAAAATTTAATTTTTCCATATAATCACATTTGCGATTTTTCAGATAACTACATAATTAATTTTTTTGGCGGTGTTGCCTGCTCCATACATCAATTCTACGTAAATAAAAATGTATTCCGTAAGAAAAACTAAAGAAATGATCGCAGAATCTAATAAAAATCAAATTAATCAAAAAAATCGTGATTTTTTTTAAAAAAATCTGATTTTTTTGATTAAAATAAAAAAATCGTGATTTTTATCCACCCTGGTATTGTCTTTATCATCACCACCCACTGCCCTCCTTCGGCGTAGTAGCATAAAAACACAAAACCTCTAAAGGTTAACGTACTACTAAGACAAGAAATCTACCAAAAGACACGTCACTCTGTCTACTGTATCATTACTGATACTTTGGAACAGTGATGACGAATGTAGTTTACAAACTGTTACACCATTTGCAGCGGGATTTCTTCTAGGCTTCCAATTCATCGAAATGACAGAATTTCGCTGAGTAGCTCTGGCGCAGCTCACAAAATTGGGTCAGGGTGACGCACCAAATAAAAAAATCGTTTTTTTTTTGTTTGGTGCGTCACAAAGTTTCAAAATAACGGCTATTATTTGAAAAGCCTTTTGTAGTCAGAAAAAAATATGTAGTTTTTTATCTACTGTGGGAACACAATGCAGGTCAAAGGCTTAGTTTAATTATTGAAAGAGTCACTGGCTCTGACTGTATCAACAAAATTATGTATTTGTAACTTGTATTCTCCTCGTCATAGTCCAAATTCCGTTCCGTTGTAAAGTTATTTTATTAGTGTAGAGTAGTGTAGTTATGACACTGTTTATGTATAAGTCCACTATTGCATGCCGTGGCAACCTATAATTAAGGAAGCACTTAGATTAAGTTAAATACGTTGTAAATATTGATTGTCTTCCAGTGTATGTCTTGTTGGTTGTCCTATTAAATAAATAAATAAATAAATGACTCATTAGAAAAACACAAAAAAAAAAATGATGACTATGACTTTCGAATTCAAGGCAATAATATAATAAAATATCTTTACTCAAGGTCTTAGGTAAAGAAAAACTGTAGATAAAGTCCATTCTATCTCTTTACCAATATTCATCAGAATTTTTGAGACAAAACTTTGTGAACAATCTTACCAAAGGGGTGGCAAAGGTAGCTGAGTTTCTTCCGCCACTTCTTCTCAGCACCAGCCCATTTATGTTGTCCCGAAGTGGTGGTAGGGCAAGCTATATTTGGGACGTGTATAAGCGCCCTGGAAAGGGACTAAGTATTGAATCCAAGTGGAGAGCTTGCCTATAAGATTCCTGTTCTCTTGTGGCTTGAAGGCCATAGGGTGGCCTTTCTTTTAAAGGCACAAACGGATACTGACTGGTCTTGCAAGGGCGTTGGGAAGGTCCCCCACTTTTGGAATTTAAAGGTCTCACTAGCATTGCATTGTTTTCTATTGTTTCGTTTAATCCCAACTAATATTATAAATGCGAAAGTAACTCTGTCTGTCTGTCTGTCTGTCTGTCTGTCTGTTACGCTTTCCCGCTTAAACCTCGCAACCGATTTTGATGAAATTTGGCATAGAGATAGTTTGAGTCCCGGGAAAGAACATAGGATAGTTTTTATCCCGGTTTTTGAAACAGGGACGCGCGCGATAAAGTTTTTCTGTGACAGACAAAATTCCACGCGGGCGAAGCCGCGGGCAGAAAGCTAGTTGCCTCATAAACTACTTCTTAATCTTTATTGTTATTAATAAAGACCCTGAAGTGGATTCTAATTAATCAATTTATTGGTTTAACTTAAAACTAATGAATCTTGCGCAATTAATAACTAACCTATGGAAGTAACCTCTGGAACTACTGGCTGAATCATGTTTACCCGACTGCACCAGAAGGAGGGTTATGTTATTGAAATTTCTTTCATCAGGGTGATGATGGCTCTAAAATCTACAGGCCTCGGATAAAGGCTAGTTTTCTCAATGACTCTGGTTCGATTTGAAAACCTTGATGCTATAACCATGATGCAAACGTGCACACGGTTACGTCACGAGTGACTCGTACTGTGTAACGAGCGCGCGAGTGAGTTGTGACGTCACACGCAGGGTCGATGTATTTTTGGCGGTGACGTGGCATATACTGTAGTTTGTTTACTTGTTGATTGAGAGTAATTAATTTTATCTGAGTCTTTGCTTTTACAATAACATCAACATTTGTTCTTCTGATTAAATTCGTTGCGGGTCCAATGACAGTTTAACTTTCCCCCGGGACAAACTTGACCTTAACTGGTTGGGTTATTGACGGTCAAGCTGGAGATCCTGGCTACACAGGAGTTGCAGTGGGAACGAGAGGTGGGAATAGTCCCGAACATCAACATAGTAATATTATGTGTCTTTGCACCACAAGATAAATTCTAACTAATATTCTAGATAGAATATTATAATAGAATCTTTCCTAACAATATTGTTTGTGAATTCCAGTTCCATATTGTTTTAGAAACTTTCTTCGGACTGAGATAACACCATCGTGTAGACGTATTTTTTAATCATTCTAATCTTCATTTCGTTTCGTGCACGGAAACAAGTCATGTGCGAAATTGATTTTTACTACTTTCGTTTTTACTTATCTTACTCTTATAAAAATGATTTGGCAATCCCAACTAATATTATAAATGCGAAAGTAACTCTGTCTGTCTGTCTGTCTGTCTGTCTGTCTGTCTGTCTGTCTGTCTGTCTGTCTGTTACGCTTTCCCGCTTAAACCTCGCAACCGATTTTGATGAAATTTGGCATAGAGATAGTTTGAGTCCCGGGAAAGAACATAGGATAGTTTTTATCCCGGTTTTTGAAACAGGGACGCGCGCGATAAAGTTTTTCTGTGACAGACAAAATTCCACGCGGGCGAAGCCGCGGGCGGAAAGCTAGTTACTCATAAAAACCCTTCCAGCCTTCTGCCTTCTCTAAAAACCCTTCCAGATCGGTTTTGAAGTTGCTAACTGAAAAGTTTGATACCTTCAGTTGTTTTGGAATTCAATTTATTTACCTACTTATTTATTGATTTATTTCTTTATTTATTTCTACTTATTTATTTATTTATTTCTGTAAGCTTATTATGTTGCTCATTAAATAAATAAATAAAAATAAAATAAAAAAATTGAATATAACGAACGGTTTAAACCTCTAAAAACATAATTTGAATCGAATTTGAGATCCAAAAAAGTATGTCAATGCCTGTTTCAATTGAAAAAAGAAAACAACGTTCGTCCGTTGATTGTCTAGATTCATTTTCTAGCCGCTCTTAGGACTTTAGAACTTTTTTTATTTTTTCGTATTCCAATTTTTAATGAGTATATTCTCACCACCACATCCAGACTAGTAGTTACATTCCCAAGGACTACCCTCCGCTTGTTCCCCGGGCAGGCCACGGCCAGAGTTTCCGATTTCCGCAACCGTATGTCGCCCGCGGGGTTTGGCGCCAAAAAGACGCCATCTTTGATGTAGACCGGAGCGGGTTTTTTGAAGTCATCTTGTAGCGAGAGTTTGCACTCTGAAATGAGAATTGAAATGAATAGTATAAATATGAAGAATATGAGAGAAATAGAGTTTCTGCAATATATTTTTTTTAAAAAGACTTTGTCTATACCAAATAAGTTGTTCAAAATAAAATTGTGTAGGAACAGCGCGGGCGTTCACCGGTTACCAAAAATAACTTCTAAAAAATGCGCATAATAATATAGGTGGGTACTTCTCATTTACACTCAAATTTGATGGTCACACAGTAATAGTTCATAAACGGTATAAGTTAGAACAATAACTTTGAAATCAGATGATAAAATATCTATTTAGCTACATACAAAATAAATTTTATCGTAAAAGAAGCAAAAATAATACGAAAAAATCACATGAAACGATAAAAAACGGGGTCATTTTTCGCGTTCTCATCGTGTCACACCTTCGGTTGCAATGAAACATTTGGGTACTGCATTCACAATTTTTATTCAATTTGTGTGTATCATGTACTGAAATCATCGTAATTAAATATACTTTCCACACAACAGTCAAAAAAATATCTTCTTATAATTATTTTGAATTGAGAAAGCGAAATACGTTGGTCACACGATTTTAGGTACCTAAAATTTTGAGTAATAATACAAAATTGCCGTTAAACCGAACACCAGAAACCAATCACAGCATTCTATTCGGTTAACGTCAGTCGCGCTTCGACCATTAGGGAGGTGAGATAGGTCGATCGTCGCTCCGCGAAAAAAATACGTAACTTTTTGTGATTATCCATAGACATACCGTNGTCTGTCTGTCTGTCTGTCTGTCTGTCTGTTACGCTTTCCCGCTTAAACCTCGCAACCGATTTTGATGAAATTTGGCATAGAGATAGTTTGAGTCCCGGGAAAGAACATAGGATAGTTTTTATCCCGGTTTTTGAAACAGGGACGCGCGCGATAAAGTTTTTCTGTGACAGACAAAATTCCACGCGGGCGAAGCCGCGGGCGGAAAGCTAGTTAACTATAAACTTTTGGCACTTTATGCAGAATAAGAACTCATAACTGATCTAACATCAGGCCAGCGCGTGCAGCGTAAAAAGTGACTATGTAGGTCAAATCCTCCATTTGTCTCTGATATTATAAAGAAGAAAGATTTCATTGTTTGTTTGTATTGAAATTCCTCGGAAATTACTGGACCTAAAAATTCTTTCACCATTAGTATCCTACATTATTTCTGATGAACATAGGCGGTAAAGAGTTCGTAAGGTCGGCTCATCATCATCATCATTTGAGCCATAGGACGTCCACTGCTGAACATAGGCCTCCCCCAATGATTTCCACAATGACCGGTTGGTGGCGGCTAGTCTCTGATAAATTAGAGAGGGTCGTTCTCCTGCAGTGGAGATGGAGACTAAGGCCCAGAACAGACGATGAAACGCAACTGCAACGAAACTGCAATTGCTAGTTACTTTTGAGTTGCATCTAAGTTTCTGCCATAGCGTCCGTTGAGAGACCACAAATGACGCGACCAGTTTGAAACTTTCAGTTTCAGTTTCATTCATCAGAATCATCACAAAATTGCAGTTTCGTTGCAGTTGCGTTTCACCGTCTTTTCTGGGCCTAAATGATGAGATGATGATGTATTACTATTAGGGCTTGCAATATCGGATAGTTTTCAACTCCGGAACTGATTTCCGATATTGGGCACTCAACTCCGGAATTCCGGTTCTAGTTCCGGAGTTGGTTAAAAAAAGAAAGCGCCTCCCGACAAACACGTACACGTATGTGGCCTCCACTTTAGAACCTTGCCCCATCGGCCGTCTGTTCTACGTACTATGTGCCCTGCCCATTGCCACTTTTGCTTTAGCTTGGTAATCCGATCGCTATAATATGCCAAGCAACTTTAGTTCGTTTATGAATCTCCTCATTTCTGGTTCGATCTCGAAAAGAAACACCGAGCATAGCACTCTCCATACCATGGTGTGCAACTTTGAGCTTATTATAAGGCCTTATAGTAAGAGGGCACGTTTCCGAACCGTGTGTCATCACTACTGGTAACACACACTGATTGTAGACTTTCGTCTTTAGGCACTGAAGTGTTTTGGTCGAAAAGATGTTATGTAGTTTCCCGAACGCTGCCCAGCCGAGTTGAATTCGACGTATTATTACATCTCCCTGCCTCACAGCTCGCTGCAGAGGAATCGCAGAGGAATCGCCCTCGTGTTCAGCCAGGCTCAAAGACCTTCTCATAGTCTAAGAACGCCAAGCATATAGGCAAGTTAGACTCTTCGGTCTTCTGTATAACCTGCCGTAGCGTATAGATGCGGTATATGGTAGTGTAAACGTTTCGATAACTGGCTTCCTCGAGAGACTATAAGTCATCGAACCTACGCGCGAGACTATTCGTGATGGCTCTCAAAAACAGCTTGTAGACATGACTCAGAGTCAGAACCCAGATGGGTCTGTAATTCCTTAATAAGGCTTTTACCCCTTTCTTAAAGAAAAACACCACCAAGCATTTGTTCCGTGCCTCTGGCATTATTCCCTGGAGTAAGACGGAGTTACAGTTTATGAAGGACTTTCATTATCGGCTTATTACCTGCCGCGTTCAGAAGCTCCGAGGTTATTCCGTCATCACCCGTGACTTGTTGTTCTTTAGCTTTTTGAGACTATCCTAATCACGTAAGGGCTGATGTCCGGCTAATCTTCGGTATAGTGTCGAGTGGCTGTCCTGTGGCTGAGCTATTAACAGGTTTTACTCTATCATCCGCTCTCTTCAGCTGGCTTCGCCCATTAGAGTTGTCTCTAGCGAACACTTTGGAGCTTTGGTTTCGCCCTATTGCCTCTTAATATAATTACTAATAAAGTTGCGAATACATATCTCAAGGACTTCCTTATCTAAGAACCTATTTTGACACTTAAACGTTTTGAAAACTTAAAATAATTTATGAAAAATTTCAATATCGGAATACGATATTGGCTTCAGTTCCGGAATTGAAATATCGGAAAAAAATTATCCGAAATTCCGGAGTTACGAAATTCCGGAATTCCGGTATTCAAGCCCTAATTACTATGTACTATACACATTGAAACTAAGATCAAACAAGCACCGGCCATTGTGTGAATAATTCGCACATTGTCTCTTGAGTCAACAAAGACATGAATAGGCTTTGTCTTACGCAAATGGTATGTGGTATTAAAGATATCAAAGATCGTTTGTTCACTAGCTGTTTCCCGTGGCTTCCCTTGCATGCATTTACGTTTTGGAAGGAAAACTGGTGCGTGGACAAGAAAGGCAGCCTTGCCAACTTTATTTTAAAAAGGCGGTGGTAGGGCAAGCTATATTAGAACGTGTATAAGTGCCCTGAAAAGGGCCTACAAACAAAGAATAATAATAAATACACTTTATTGCACACCAAATAACATAACAGAAAGAAAAAGGAATACACAAGGTACAACTAGGCGGTCTTATCGCTATGAAACGATCTCTTCTAGACAACCTATGGTAAGGACAGTTGCTTAAAACAAATATGAAGGGGAAGGCGGTGTGGACACTAAAGAATTTGATGAATAATATTAAGGGGAAGGTATTAACCTTAGTACAGCAACGAAAGTCAAGTTTCAAATAATGTATTGCGGAGAAAATACGACCGTGTTGCACATACAAAATGTTGTGGAAAAGAGGAAGCAAAAAAGTTCTAAAGATAGAGCATAGGCGTCTTCTTAGTGTTGCCAGAACTACTTGATCATTTAATAACAGTCATCCTCTCTCCTTTCCAGGTACACTTCTCTCCAAACCCGCCCAAGGTGCACGTGATGCGTGTATGGACTTTCGCAGCAAGACAGGCGCGTGCCGGACACTGGGAACGCTGCGCTATCGACCGGGACAGATTCAAGAGGAGGTAAGATATGCCCAAGAGTTTTAAGAATCTAGTTTTGGTGTACTCAAAAGCCCTTATAAATAAACACCTTATGTTACTGCTAAGTCTCTTGGTTTGGAGATTCAGGTGCTCGCGATAGGTACGCCGAACTAATGATGATAATGTTGGAAGAAGTTCTCGAATGGCATAAACAGACCTTGTGCCGTACTTTGTATAACTAAGAAGTGCGAAAGCAAGGCTCTGTCTCTGTCCACGGTTGAATCAATTTTGACTTGGTACCTAAGGCCTAGGCTACTTGTCGCAAAAATAAGACTTGGAATGGTGAAACAGAGGAACTTTTTATAAGCAACTTAAAGATACACTACCCATAATTTGTCATGATGCTCTATAAACGTTAATATCTGTATCACTCAAACAACTCCCCATTCTTCCAGGATCGCCGACGTGGACATGGCCATATCCTGGGTCCTCAAGCCGCAGCATCGCTCCCGCGTGATGTTCCAGCGGTTCATGCCGTGGTGGAACGCGATCAGAAGGAAGGAACTCGCCGAGAAGAAGCAGAGAGAGGCAGAAGAAAAACTGAGGGTTGAAGCTCAGAAAATTAAGGATGAAGAAGAAAAACTGAGGCTTGAAGAGACATTGAAAGAAGAAGATTTAAAAAATGCTGAGAAGATAGAAGAAGCACAAGAAAACCTCATACTTGAAGCTCAGAAATTAAAAGAGGATGACAAGTTGAGCGAAGAAGAAAAACTTAGGCATGAAGATAAAGTGAAACAAGAAAAAGACTTAAAAGAAGCTAAGAAGATAGAAGAGGCAGAAGAGAAACTCAAACTTGAAGCTCAGAAATTAAAAGAGGATGACAAGTTGAGAGAAGCTAAGAAGATTGGAGAAGATAGATTGAAAGCTGGTAATACAAGTAAGATTGCTAATGATGTTAAAATCAACAGTAAGATTGATAAGGATGTTAAAGTCAACAGTAAGATTGATAAGGATGTTAAAGTCAACAGTAAAATTGATAATGATGTTAAAGTCAACAGTAAAATTGATAATGATTTTAAAATCAACGGCTTAACTGGTTCGATTTGTGATAGCAAAATTGTTTCAAAAGCTCCTCATGACAAAGTGGTCGATAGCAAAGAAAGTAAAGAGCAAAAACATTTAGAAAATGGATGCGTCAATATCGTCAATGATACAAAAGATAAATCAATCAAAATCGATTGCAACAAATCTGTTCTCAATTCCAAATCGGATGTCAAAATCGATTCCGTTAATTGTAAATTGAATTCAGTATCGCAGATCGGAAAAAAAGCAGGTATATGATACATGTATATTTCCAAGATGATCAGATGGCAGACTTAAGACTGGTTTTTAAATAACTTCTTATTTTCTTTTAAATACTAAGGCTTTATCCGTCTCTCTTGCTCACCTTAAGATGCTGGTATGAGTGAGAGAATCAGATGTTTTCTTACTTTCCCAGACAACGTATAAGTTGGGACTTCTTCAACAAATGAAACTCATGCATCGGATAATATCGCGATTCAAAATCTGACAACGCCATCTGCTGTATATAACTGAACTGTAAATAACGGTAGATAGTTTTCTTAACTGAACGCTAGATGGCGGTACTTATTTTTGCTTTTTGATTCGTTAAAAAGTGCAATTATTTTATGTTTTAACAAAACAACGCCAACTATAAATAAGTAACTGAACTATAAACAATGGTGTAGTTACTCTACTGAACGCTAGATGGCGGTACCTGACAATGTAATTTTAAAAAATCTTGCCAATGATATTTTAAATTATTCTTTTCTATACTAACTCTATGATTTTTCTAATATTTTGTACAAAATACCTAAACCGAGACTACTGATCCAATGGATTTTAGACACTTATAGCTCAACTGATGGTTGATAATTACTAACATCTCTTGAAGGACAAAATCATAGTAATGAGCTATACACAAGGTAACATAAAATTATAGTACTCAGAAGTCCTCATTTTACGTGTAAATAAATCTTCAAAAAATTTATTGAGGTTATTAAGACCGACTAGAATCCGTCCACCAAAAGTCGTCAAGCTCTAAATAATTAGGTATGAAACGGAAAAAACACGTTTACAGTATTTTGGAATTTCTTTGGTAAATAATGTATTATCGGCAACAGTTTTAACTGCCCATTGCCGGCCATGTCATCTCGTTCTATCGCAAAGAATCACCATTTGATAAGAGCGAGAGCAAAAACGGAAATGGATAGTTAACACTGTGGACGTGTGTACATTTGACGATGGATTTGCAGTAAAATTTAACTCGATCTAAAAAAAATAGCAATATGGATCTAAAGCCCGGTCTGTGAGCACGTAGAATTTTGTTCAATGACCCCAAGCTACCCATCATCATAATTATGTTGCTGTTGCGCTCGCACATTCACTGCGGGCGCCCGTCGCACAGTCGCGACAGCAACATAATTACGCGCGAGCGATAAGGATGGGTAGCTTGGGGTCATTGGACAAAATTGTACGTGCTCACAGACCGGGCTTTAGAAAGACACCGAAAACGCGTCAACCTTGCTGAGAAGTGTATATTATGTAAAATATATAATTTATTTTGTTTTTAATATTATATTCAAGTTGGCATTGATTTACGAATTGTTTATTACGATTCTATCGTTGATACGTTATTTTTTATGTAATCAAAAGTCCAATTATGTGATATTTAGTTCTGAAATGACCACAATATAACAAATACGTTAAAAATTATACTCAATATAAAACTGTCATTATGGAAATCATGGGGGAGGCCTATGTTCAGCAGTGGACGTCCTGTGGCTGAGATGATGATGATGAATATTAAACGCCTTGATCTGATAGTGTGAAATTATATCACAAATACTTCATTACAACTCTTATCCAGCGTTTGGAGTGTATGCCAAATCCTCCATTTGCTGGTAAATTAGAGGGTCGTGTTCCTGCAATCGAGACTGAATGACCTGATGATATCACATATTAGGCATTAAATACAAGCTAGTTTTAACTCGAAATGGTCTGAATCTATTTAGTTTTTTGCCTATTCCTAGGGCTCTTTCAAATAACACCTTTTGAGCAGCACGGCTCCAAAACGTTGTTTACTAAGTTATCTATCATTCACTGTCGCTCATGCTGGTATCTCGCTTTGCTTGAGAGGGATAGCGACATATGAAACTGGAATTTTTTGGAGTCCCCTCAAATTGTTTTTAATTGTTATTTTTATTCCAACGTAGTTGTCATACAATTTTCCCACACACATATGACTGTCTGGCTCAAAACCTCTTATTTGAAAGAGTCCGTATAGTAAATAAAATTCTACATGTAAAACTGAGTATGCCCCACGATACTTGTCAATGTCAATGTCTTTTACAGTCAGCGACAAATAGTTCGTGACACCCAAAGTAGCCAAAAAGTCCGCAACACGTCTTTGTCACAATGAGGGCTATCGTTTTTATACTTAACAGTTGGCACCCCTGGCGATTGACAGGACCTTACTCTACAGTGGCGCCATCTTGATGAGTGCAAATGCGATAGTCCTCCTACCACTTTAGCGCTCACCAGTTGGCGCCACTGTCTTCGCTACTAGCAAGTGACAGGACCTTACTCTACAGTGGCGCCAACTGGTGAGCGCTAAAACGATAGCCCTCATTGGAATAAGGTTGTGTTGTCAACTTTTTGGCCACTTTGGGCCTCACGAATTATTTGATGCTGATTTACAATTTTTGTGTAACTGGATTGACGAATACTGCCTCCTCTGAACTTCTTTGCTTTTTCTAGCACTAAAGTTTTTCAATGATTTGCGTGAAATATATCTAATAACACACTAGCGCCTCAACCGGGTGAAATTGGTACTAAAAATCAATTTCAATAAAAACACTAAATTGTTAGTCAGTATAAATCTACGAGGATGCGAAGTGCCTGTGTAAAAAAATATATAAATTGTATAAAAACAAAAAAAATGTCCAATGAGACTGATCCTGTAAAAACGTTTAAAAATGAAATGTTTTTCTTCAAAAATGTTTTATTTTATCCAAAGTTATCAAGTAATTTAAAAAAAAACGTTTGTTTTATTATGTATATTAAAAACAGCACAATTTATTAAAACTATACGAGATTGCGTACGAAGCAATTTTGCTGTATGTAGGTATATTGCATACTTATGTATCTGTATTTAACTTTATAGACACTAGTGTATACAGGGCGTAACTATTTTGTAATTGGATTCTGTAAAATTGTATAACTTAAAACTGTTGAGTTTTACCATGCTCTCAATTTACTTACCTTATTTTTGTCAGTACATAAATATTTTTGAAACTAGAGACATCCAATTCCAAAACTGACATTTTTTATATATTTTTTTGGTTAAAAATTTCTCAATGTTTTTTAAATCTCTAAATGTATTTTTTATGCCCTGTATACAAGTTTGGCACAGTCTCTAAATTCAAGTATACTCATACTTGTGGAGTACATAAATTACTAATATACTTGTATTGAAGACTGTTATGATATGAGCTGAACTATTTATGTCTAGCGCTTAACTCAATCACTGTCTTAGGTATGGGAGCGGTACAGGAGTGATTTTGATGTGACATACAAAATCTGAAGTCTCGCTGACATTTGACCAGAGTAAATACAAATGAGGTCATCTTCATAGAAACGCACGGGCGCGGTTTGTATGTGAGCGCGCCAACACGTATGCGGCGCGCACGCACACACTGCAACCCCGCGCTCACATACAAACCGCGCCCGTGTGTTTCTATGAAGATGACCTACTCATTTGTATTTACTCTGATTTGACGTAACAAAAAACACCCTCCCGCCTCCCATGCCTCAGGCACTAACCGAGTTATGTGCTATAGTCTGGTCTGCGAGCACGTAGAATTTTGTCCAATGACCCCAAGATACCCATCTTTATCGCTCGCGCATAATTATGTTGCTATCGCGCTCGCACACTCACTGCGGGCGCGCGTCGCACAGTCGTGACAGCAATATAATTACGCGCGAGCGATAAGGATGGGTAGCTTGGGGTCATTGGACAAAATTCTACATGCTCACGGACCGGGCTTTAGACCTATAACCTCAGACTCGCGTAGTTTAAAAGAATGATATTATCCACTTATTTGTAAGTTCAACCCATATCTTTTTCATTTACAAAAAGCATTTTTGTTTGTGTATTGTAACTAAACTTGTCACAATTTTGTCTGTTTCAAAACCAAATATTTTTGTTCATTGGTTACCTTTTAGATAAAAGTAGATGCCACATCTTTCTTTAGTCTGGAATCCTTTCTGTAGAACATAAATAATAATATGATTCTGTATAAATTATATTAGTAAGTTACCTGAACTAAACTAAGGAATAGATTTTTATTTTATTTGTATGTTACTTTCTATAGCATTATAGATCGTTTCATCCACTCGGCCGCGCCCCAGCAATGTTTGGTCTCGGTCGCGCGGGGTGCGGGGAGTTAATAAATAAATAAGACAATTTTATAAATAGATGGTTTTCTAAATTAGTTTCTATGCTGTCTGCTTTCAATATTGTCCCACATTATGTCCCTAAGCTGTGATAAATACAAAATTTATATTTTTGGACATGTATAAGTGCTATAAACAAGCTTAAGAATTTTTTTATACATGTATAAGTGCTATAAAAACAAGTTTCAAGTAAAAAACCTTTAAAAATGCAGATTATTTTGTGACTAGACCAAAGAAAGATGTGGTTATTAGTTAATAGTGTATAAATAAATCATATTGTAATAAATGTAAATAAACATAAATTCCAGAGTTAAGCTAAAATAGTTTTAAAATTGTCGTGTAATGCTAATTTTAATGGGTTTGGTAATAAAACATAGTCATGAAAGCCGATGCATTTTTATTTATTTAAAAAGAAATATTTTAAAATCTCAGGTAAATCTATAGCAAAAAATATATAGAACCTCGAAATACAAAAGGCACCTACCTACTACAAAGACACCTAAGAACATACACAATGAACAATGAAGACTTGGATGGTGCACATAATGATGTTATGAAGATTTATTATTTTTTACAAAATACTCGAAATAAAAATAGAGTATCACTGTCTATTCTTGTACTTTATTTAATTAGTTACTAAAAATGCTGAAAGAAAATTTGGGATACAGCGCCATCTATACATTTTCTTCGAACATGTATCTGCTACTCCATGGTAGTTGGTGAGGTGAGACGTAATTTTCACCAAAATAGCGTAACAATGAGCAAGTATAAATGCCTCAAAAATATAGGAAAATTTGGCAACTTATAAACGCGAAAAGTTTAGCTTAAATATTGTTTAGTGACGATAGTAAGATGCAAAAAATTGTTTCACGTAAAGCGACATCTATATTTTAGTTTACACAACTTACTTCATTACAGCCTAAAAAGTCTGCTACAGATGGCGCTGACAAGTCCATTAATAAGACTACTCGCCGATAGATGGCAGTATATACCCGAAATATTTCCAAAAATGACAATTATTTTGTAGGAGAAGCATCCCGCATTTCTCGTCTCTCCGGTTTCTCATCAAAAGGAGGTAATCCAAAAAGTTCCGGTTGGAAATCCATCAAAGATCGTATCACTAGTGTTGCGTGGCGGGTTTGCTCGCGGTCCAAACGGGGATCGGGGATCATTACCACCTGAAAAAAGAAGTGGAAAAAATATTGTTTCTACCCTCCAAAGGAAGACTAAGGCCGGTTTCCACCGAGGCGGAGCGGAGCAAAGAAATAGTCTGCCAGCTTGTTATGATAGTAAGTAGGTCATGTGTGCAAGGTACACATTGTATTTACCACGTGACAAGCAAATAAATAAATAAATTGGTACCTACCTGCATTCCAGCTGCAGTGGCAGCCTCTACGCCGCATGCTGAATCTTCAAACACAAGACACTGAAGAATACAAAAATAGGGTAAGTTAACATACATAAGAAAGTCTAACAAAGAAATCTAAATAAAATAGCACCATCGAAGTTGAGGCGGTCATTTAGAAGTGGAGAGAGGACAGTACTGTTGTATGTCTTTGTTTGTAATAAAAAATATCTACAGGATGTCCCAAAAAGTAGTGTCAAGCCGAAGCCCAGAGGTAGGGCATCACTAGGACTATCCAAATCACCCCCATGTATGTTCCGCGATTTTTGATAGCGTTCGAGCTATAATTGTTTTAAATTTCTGTGCTAAGGCACTTTTTTGGTCACTGTGGCGCGAATAGTCAACTTACTTACATGCCTGATTTTTTTATTACATGACACTACTTTTTGGGACACTCTGTATATGTATAGCCTTGTAATAATAATTACATGGCGATGGTTGCATAATGTATACCTGTATAGGTTTTGGTTTTTCCGGGAAGCGGTTCGCTGCGACGAGGTAGATATCCGGATGCGGCTTGCCCCGGTCCACGTCCGGATCACTGGCGCACACCTAGTGAATTATTGGGTTAATAACTTGATACATATTAATTACTAGCGGTCGCCCGCGACTTCGTACGCGTGGATCCCGTTTTACCCCCTTAGGGGCCTGTTCCCGTGGGAATTTCGGGAATTCCTTTCTTAGTGCACCTCTACGGTACCTAAGCTACGTCCTTTCCAAATTTCAAGTGTCTACGTTTAGCCGTTCAGGATGTGCGTTGATATGTCAGTCAGTCAGTTTCTCCTTTCATATATTTAGAAGATTATTATGTGAAGGCAACAACAACCCAATGGTTAAGGCCGAGGAGTTAGGAATGTCGTTCGGGAGGTTGATCACTTCGTTTCAATCAAATGACATCCACTGGTGGACAAAAGCCTCCCCCAAGGATTTTTACGACTGCACTGTCCGCATCATCATCGCAGAATTACTAAAATCAATTGGCAGTGGGCGGGGCACATAGCTCGTAAAGACGATGGCCGTTGGGGCAGAAAAGTTCTCGAGTGGCGAACACGGGCTGGAAGACGTAGCGTGGGCAGCCCTCCTACTAGGTGGACCGACGATCTGGTGAAAGTCGCGGGAAGAGCCTGGATGCGGGCAGCGCAGGACCGTTTATTGTGGAAAACCTTGGAGGAGGCCTTTGTCCAGCAGTGGACGTCATTCGGCTGAAACGAACGAACTGACCGCATCTAGACGCTTCCCACGATCTTTAGCTGGTCGTCGGCCTACCGAATGGGAGACCTGCCTTCACTACATCTTCGGTCCATAGTCACGGTCAAGAACTTCTCTCGTGCTAATTGGAAGGCAGTCTTCACTTCATCCACCCACGATAACCAGCCGGATTGGGGTATCTTTACAAAAACTTGGCTTTTAATGTTGTATTTGATTCCTAGCGTCGACATTTTAAGGCATTGATTGTAGAGGCGTTTACAGCTCTCCGCAAGATCTCCCGATCTCTCCCTATGGTAGACCTCAACCACTCTGCCAAGAGCGAGTAACTGAGAAGAAGTCGATTGTTTTCCATAGCAGTGGTTCCCAAAGTTGTCTGGGCTTCGACTTATCCAATACAAGTTCCCAAACTCGGGACCCACGTATAGGAAATTTCGCCCGCTGCCTAGCGGTTGGATCGGTAGGGTGGTGTGTCGTTCTACAGGCAGGGCCCACTCAATGTTCGCTCGCGACCCACCACTTGGTCGCGACCCATAGTTTGGGAAACCCTGCTCCATTGAATACTATAATACCTTATGGTTAAAAAGCCCAAAGAGCCTAGGCCTGGCAGTGGCGTGGAGCCGGACCGCTTGCTCCGTGGAATTGGTGGCCAGAGCCATGGGGATCTTGTAGTCGTGCAGGTGCGTCAGCAGGCGCTCTGCTCCTGGATTGATAAATCATTGTTAGAATAAGATAGACGGGACTATTCCCACCACTGCAACTCTTGTGTAGCCAGGATCTACAGCTTGACTGCGAATAAAAACCCAACCAGTGAAGGTCACATTTGTCCCGGGGGAAAGTCAAACAGTCATAGGACGCGGCATATAGGCGAAGTTTGAAGTTTAATTTCAGAATAGGATAGAATAGAAAAATCTTAATTTGAAGAGCAGAGTGAATTGATAAACCATTAGTAAAATATAAAATTCTTTATTTGCCACCAAAAGGCGACATTATCCTAACAGCGTCAGCATAGGACTGCTGATTCGAGGCTTCAGAAATGCTACAGTCTGCGACAACCTAAGAGTAAGGCTGGTTTTAGAATCACGCTGACGCACGCTGACCATCAGCGCTGATAGCCGAAATGTATAGAGCGTCGGCGCCGAGCGATCAGCGTCACTCAGAAACGTTCCCTTCAATTACATACATTTTACTTTAGTTTGATCCCCGTCGACCGTTAAAAGGTTAGCTGAAGATATTAGATGGCAATGTTAGTATTAAAAAACAAAATATGAAAAGATGAAAAAGAAGTGAGGATACGGAATGTATAAACAGGAATCCGTTTTCATTATTGCGACTTTGCATATAAATACCCTATGTAACCTTTTTGTAACGGGGCTGCCGGCAGGACCTTCTTGGCGAGGTCTCCGAGTTGCATCTCAAACTCGTCGGCTGAGATCGGCATCTTGAGTTCTTTCACCACCGTCAGGCAGATCTCCCGGTCCGTAACTCCGTACATCTGTAGAGTATGACATAAATAATAATGATTCATCATCATCATAATAATAATAAAAATAATAAAAATCCCCACTAAAAGTAGTCGCAAGTCGCAATACGCTTAGCGCGCAGCGTCGAACAACTCAATGTTTGAATGTTTTCAAACATACCCACATTTAAAATGCTAGTTGGTAATAATGTATTTAATTGTAATGAATTGTATTTGTGTTTTCTCTATAAGTGGATTTTGTAAAATTTTTTGAGAAAATAAATGTCTTTAACCGTGATAAGCTAAGATAGCTGAGGAACGCGGGTTCGAATTCTGCTGGCGCTGGATTAAATCCTTCAATAGCAGGCAGATTGTCTTGCCCGGACCGCTGACTGATCGCCCTGACCGACAATGTTTCATAAAATGATGCAGGCTGCGTTCACTTGGACCTGACCGCAGATCGCATGCAGTGTGGCAAATCCTTGACGATTCATAGAGCAGGAGCAATCTTCAAACTACGTAAATAATAATAAATAAATAAATATCCTTGGACATTTTACACTACGCTTCTAGTCCCAAACTAAGCAAAGCTTGTACTATGGGTACTAGACAACGGATATAAACATACTTAAATACTTTTTTTTGTAAATACATCGTCTTCCGTATACTTCACTATTCGTTGGTTTTCTGATAAATATTTATTACAGAGTAAGACAATGATAACAACGAAAGCTAAATTAGTATAATTTACCCTGATGCGAAGCTCCTTTGTGTATTTCCTTCCATATTTTTCGCATATTTGTTTTATCATTTTGTGATACATGATTTCTGAGTCTGAAAGGACACATTTTTATTCAAAAATTATTTATTTATGCAGTACCAACTACTCGTACTTACTTAAGTTTAAGGCACAGTGCAACAAAGACCTACATTAAACGTTTGAATTCGGTCGTTGTCGTACTTTTTATGTATTAATTGCAATCAAGTGCAAAATTGATCGGAACTTAGCAATATTAGGTACAGTCAGTCTATTTTCACCATCAATCCCTAATTTTTAAGTGACCTTTATGAAAACAAAAATCCTCTTATGTGTAACCATAGGGTCACTTAAAAATTAGGGATTGATGGTGAAAACAGGCATTAGTTTTCTAAGTATCTTACGAGACGTGTGATTGTCTCCAATCTACTAGAGGAAAAGACTATGCCCACCTCTCGTTCCCACCGCTGTAACTCCTGTGTAGCCAAGATCTACAGGTTGACCGCCAATAACACAACCAGTCCAGTTTGTCCCGGAGAAAGTTAGACTGTCATTGGATCCGCAATGAAATTAATCAGAAGAACATAAGAGTTTGAACTTAGTTCAAAGTAGGCATCGTCACAGATCATCTAATCTTTTATGAGACTGTTGCCCATTTTCACCATCAATCCCTAATTTTTAAGTGACCCCTATGTAAACACAATTCCTGTTATTTGTTACTATAGGGGTCACTTAAAAATTAGGGATTGATGGTGAAAACGGGCATGTGACTCTCTAATTTACCGATGCGGGTTAAGGAAGCCTGGTGTTCGCATATTGTCTCTTAGTCACCACAGGAAGACTATGGCGGTCGGATTCTAATATTATGGAACCACACAGCTAAGTGCGTGCGTGGAACCGTCTGCTTAAATATCTGTAATATGATACCTAGCTTGTACCCGCTCTTAATTCGACTATCGAACCTTAATTTCGAACTCCTATGTTCTTCTGATTAATTTCGTTGCGGGTCCAATGACAGTATAACTTTCCCCCGTGACAAACTTGACCTTCACTGGTTGGGTTATTGGCGGTCAAGCTGTAGATCCAGGCTACACAGGAGTTGCAGTGGTGGGAACGAGAGGTGGGAATAGTCCCGTATTTATTGTACCCGCCTTAGCCTCCCCAACCCGTCTAGCCAGCGTGGGGAGTGCCGGCCAAATCCTCCATTTGCCTCTGGTAAACTAGAGGGTCGTGCTCCTGTACTGGAGGCTGAATGACCTATGATGATAGCTGGTACATGCTTTTACCTACCGAGTACGGTCCCATCTAGATCGAACAAGCAATGGGTGACCTTCTTGAAGTGCTTTGTCGTAAAAAACCTCTGGCCTTGGTAGCCTTCGTGCACCGTAAGAATATCGCAGAATTTGGCCAAAGTACTCTCCGAGACATTGTGATAAAAATTAATTTTTGTTAATTTATTAATGATTGTTGAGAATTTAACCGTCTGACATGGTGCATGTCACTATCGAGCGTCATCTGACAAAATTATGCCATTTTGATTTCATTGAGAAGTCAATTGAGTTGTGACATTTTATGCGCATAAGAAATCACTGCCATTGTTCAAATGATTAATAACAAAGGAGATAAAAAAAATACAATATTCATTTTAGTACATGGAAGGGAATAAATTTATATTTAGTTGTATGTAAATAAATCTGAAACAAAAAGAAGCAGCGCCATCTCTTGGAGGGTAGAAGTACTAACGAACTTTTGGTCTTTGGTTTTATTTTCTACTTTTTACCCAACAACAAAGAGGTCAAGTTTTTCATGATTTTGTTTGAGTATGTTTTCTTTTAAATTTAACCAAAGTGTCATAAGTTTTGGTTAGAAAATGTTGTAGATAGGTAAATTATTTTCAAGTTAAGCCACAAAATGTAAAGTTATTTTAAAATGTTTACTAAAACATTAAACCAATAAAAATTCACAGGCACCCATCATTGGCTGACCCCTCCGCGCGTCGCTTGACCCACCTTCATTACGTTCATTACTTAGCACGATGTATTAATGTATTTAAATTAAATTTAACTTAATTATTCATACGATTGTACTGACATGTAACCTTTAAAACGAATGCTATATTTGTTCTAAAGCTTTCCAAAAGGGATTTGCTTTGAAAAAAGTAGGTACGGTTTAAATTCAATACATTTTACTTTATAAGTACTTTTGTATAAAGTATCGGTACTACATTAGTTTCATTCCACAGCTTTGCCTTTCAGAAGAACTATTATAAGTATTTTTGCTGAACAAAACTTACCTACAAAGTTACTGAGGTTAACTGTGTACTTAAAACTTGAAAAACTCGATTGGTTCAGGTGGGAATCGAACTCAAGACCTTCTGCTTGCCGAGTAAGCGACTGCTCCAGCTAGAACGGCAGCTACACTCGGCAAGTTTAATATCTAAGTAGTGTCTACATATTAGTTAAAGAGATGAATGAATGAAAGTCAAGTCCTTCATGGAAAACTATTAATATTAACTAACACAAGTATCTATTTTTACTTAAAAGAAAACCCCAATCGAAACCCTGTTATAAATGTAACTTGATACTGAATAAATATTTTTTTATATTTTGTATTTGTATTAGACAAACTTTGTTGAAACTTTAAATCATGTTAACATCAGGTACGTCAGAAGCATAAAATATAGTATGGTGATAATAAATAACCCAAAGTTGTGTAGATGCCGCGGATCGAACCCGGGGCCTTGATCAATGTTGTCGCGGGTCCAATGACAGTTTACCTCTCGCCCGGGACAAACTTGACCTTCACTGGTTGGGTTATTGGCGGTCAAGCTGTAGATCCTGGCTACGGCTACTATTATCGAAATCTAGATAAAGTCAGGGCAAAAGCTATTTCCAAGTAGAGCTGAATAGTCCGAACTGTCCTAACCGGGCACTGAACCTGCGCCCTTGCGTTTCAATCTTCTATGCCATAAAAATGAATCGCAAAATGTATTGGTAAGCGCATAACTCAACAACGCCTGGATCAATTTTCATCATCAACAGCCCTTTACAGTCCACTGCTGGACTATGAGCCTCCTCCACTTTAGTGGAGGGTTTTGCCATAATCCCCACGCTTGGCAGGCGGGTTGGAGATCGCAGTTTAAAAGATTGATGTTTTTCAGAGAGCGCTGCTGCCCGTTCTCTGTTTGATGTGTAGTCCCTAAGTCGCCTCTTACGACACCCGCGGGAAGAGTAGGGGTTGGTGACAAATGTATTCTACTCTGCCGTCACCAGCACACGGCACGATCAATTTTACCAATTCTTTTTTTTAATTGTTCGTTGAAGTCCAAGGTCCAAGGATGGTTTTTACGGCGAGAAAAATCCCGAAACATCACCCCTAAAGGGGTTGAACGGGGTCCACGCGAACGAAGTCGCGGGCGGCCGCTGTCAATAATAAAATAACAAAAAGGTTGTACTATGCCCTCGAAAGCGATTGCAATAAAAATGCGTCGTCAGGACGTACGTGTACATCGGGGGCAGGGGAGTGCAACCTTTTATTATATTGTAAGGGCCTTATTAATAAAAATTACGCCATAGTTGAACTCTGGCTTAAGTTGTCATTAAGTATGGATTATGTCATTTTAACTCAGAGTTCATTCTAGGTGTAACTTTTCATATAAGGGGGTAAACGTATCTTAATAAATACGCACGATGAATACTAGTTTAAAATGACATTTCCATACTAAATGTCAATTTAAACTTTAAACTAGTGATCAACGCGAGTTTAACTTTTTGTAATAAGGTGGAAGAGTCCTAAACTACAGACTGTTATTGGTTCGTGTGTCACCCTGTGCGTCCATGCACTGTGAGACCTCATAGTAATGTTTGTGAATACGGGCGTTTGTTACCTGCCATCTCCTACTCAGGTATACTTCGTTGAGGAAAACCCGACAAATATTTTTTGTTCTCTTATTAGGTATAAGAACATCTTACAAGTGTGTCGGTCAATATTTTAGTTTTATGTATGATATTGTCCTCTTTATTACAAATATTTATTCATATTGCATATATTTTGAAGTCGTGGCTACCTGTAATTGAATCTACACAGTTTATTTTACGTTTAGTGGATCAATATTGGTTTAGGAATCGTTTGGTTTCCTTAATAAATAAAAAATAGTAAGTCGTTTATAGGCCGCTACCAACCGGGCGATGTGGAAATCATTGGGGAGGCCTAAGTTCAGCAGTGGACGTCCTGTGGCTGAGATGACGACGATGATGAAGGCGTTTACGACAAAAAATTGGTGTGTCACAGAAAGACTCGACGTAGTAGCCCATGATAATTATTTAAAATTACCCGGTTTTCCCTGGGTCTCAAACTTTCTCTTATCAATTTCCATCTACGAGTAAATCAGTTCAGTGGTTTGAAGATAAAGATAGACAGATAACTTTCATAATATTTATAGCTAGTTGACCCAGTGAACTTCACCTATGTTCATCAGAAATAACGTATTATTCTGATGGTGAAAGATTTTTCCAGTCCAGTAGTTTCGGAGCCTATTCAATACCAACAAACAATCGAATCTTTCCTCTTTATAATATAGACTAGCGGACGCCCGCGACTTCATACGCGTAGATCCTGTTTTACCCTCTTAGGGGTGGAGTTTCCAATCCGTTCTTAGTGAGCACTTACGTTCTAAAAGGAACCCCCATGCAAAATTTGAGACTCCTAGCACTTGTAGTCCGGTGCGGACCCGCTCCGCACGGCCAATCTGTATGAACTTCTAGGGAGCGTTTTAGAGTAATGCGGTCCGGAGGAACCGCTCCGCTCCCTAGCAGTTCATACAAATCGGCTGTGCGGAGCGATCCGCACTGACAGTCCGCGTGACACTAAAACCAGCCTTAGCTTTTATAAAATTAAATATAGATTACGGATTAAAAACGCGCCCAATGGTTGCGCACCTCTGTCCGTCCAAGATCCACAATCAGCAAGTTTCGATTCTTGTAATCCACAGTCCTTGCCCCACTGTGCGGTCGATACGACGCGTGCTTTAGTTTAATTGTAATTGAACCAATCAATAAGTATAGTGATATTTGTATTAGTACTTCAAGAGAACCAAGGAAATACAGGTAAGTACATTTGGTCAACTTTTTATTCTTATTTTTTCTTTATTAAGGAAACAAACAGCATGAATTGATACATGTGAACTTAAAAAACAAAAACAGTACAGTAGCCTAATCAGTTTCCACAGATAAACTTTACAAGTTAATCGAAAGTTATGCAGAGTGCGAGCAATTTATAATCACAAAATAAAAAAAATGCACAACCAAACCTTACATTCTTAAGTGAATTAAAAAAAAATCTTTATAATATTAAAGTTTGAAATCTATAAACCCTTCAATAGGCGACTAAACTGCGCCAACTTCAAATGAAATATGTCGATATCACTGTAAGCATCATTATACTTACTCGTATTACTAGCTCTTATAAGAAAACTGTTACATTTGTAATTAGTCTTGCAAACACTTTGTTATAAGTTAAAAAAGTAACTTTAAAATAAACTTAGCTTAGGCTGAGTTGCACCACCTAACTTTAACGGTAGCTATAGCATAACCGGTGCTTTTAGTATGGAGTTTGACAGATTTTTGACGTTTGTCAAAGTTAAAGTAAGATGGTGCGACCCAGCCCGGCTTTGCGCGGTTGCAAGTATCAATAAACCTTCCTCTTGAATCAATCTATCGTTGCGTAGTTTTAAAGATCTAAGCATTAGGGACAGACGGACAGGAAAGCAAATTTGTTTTATAATATATAGTGATGACATAGCTTTTGCCCGCGACTTTGTTAAGAGCGTATCAAACTTACAGAGATGATACTATGACCATCTATATATATATATACTTATGTATAAAAAAAATACTATAGTAGAAACACAGTATGTATATTGATTTATCTACTGTGGTAAAAGTATCACCAATTCTGAGATAAGATTTTTTTAATTTTGTTTAAATCCCCAATTTTGATCTCTCGTTGCTCTGTGTATAAATGGGAAAATATTTTTCAAGATTTCATGAATAAGAAAAAGAAAGGCTCAAAATTGAGAATTGAAAATAAACATGAAAAAAAAAACGTATCTGAAATGGTGATACTTTTCCAAAAAAATTTTTTTGTATAGATGGCCATCCGTTAGTCCAATGTTCCGCAAACTTTTTGTGTTCAAGGTCAAGGTACATCTAGGAAAAACTAAATTTTTTGGAAGTACACCCACAAATGAAAAATCAATTTTTAAGTAATTACCTTTAATAGACTGTCCCTTATTTACCAAAAAAAAGTTTATAAGATAAGATAAGATAACCTTATTTTGAACCCTCCAATGATCCAACACCATCTAATGATCACAGTACAATGTGTGCCGCGGTACACCTTTTGCGGAACACTGCACTTTACGGGACACCCTGTATAGTACTTAGGTATTCACAAAGATTAGCATAGCCAGCTAATTTATTTGGGATAGGTATGTAAAAAAGCCTAAACGGTATTTTTTTCTTTGTAAACCAGTTTTGACAAAAGAGGCTTGTCTGATAAATGATGATAAAAAATTTTTGATTTCGTAAGCCTGTTTTTATAAAAAAAAATATTAAGGATCTGCCACCTAACCTTGAATAGCGATGAGAAAAAAACTTAAAATACAAATGACAGCATGTTAAACTAAGTATAAGTGGTATAAGTACGCACTGTTTGAAGAGTTTGTTTGGTTTTTTTTAACGCTCTAATCTCAAGAACTTCGGTTTGAAAAAATATTTTTGTGTTGGATAGCCCATTTATCGACGAATGCTTTGCTGACTGTACATTTTTAATCGGCAACAAACAAAAAATAGAGAATCATGTTTTTTCCGAAAAAACCCGTGGTTCCTTGACATTTGGTATAAAGGTAGGCGATATATCGGCTCTCTTTGGTTCCGTGATCGAAATAGTTACTATGTTTACTTTTATCTGTGCTTTTATTTAACCTTTAACCACGGTTTTCCCTGTGTATCTTTTTGTCTACGAGGAAATTCTTGGCTTTCATCTAACCCTATGGAAAGTGTGCCTCATCATCATCCTCATCTCAGCCATAGGACGTCCACTGCTGAACATAGGCCTCCCCCAATGCTTTCCATGTTGCTCGGTTGGTAGCGGCCTGCGTCCAGCGCTTTCCTGCTTCCTTTACGATGTCGTCGCTCCACCTTGTGGGTGGACGTCCCACGCTACGTTTTCCGGTACGCGGCCTCCACTCCAGAATTCGGAATCCTCAACCACAGAGGAACTAGCTATCCTAGACCTCTAAATAAGAGCAAAAATGTGCAGTTTCATATACTGTTAATGGTACCAAAATCCTTTAACAAATATGTATCTTCCAACACGTTTGTTGATTTACCAAATGAGTACAGTCAACAGATTCTGATACTGAACGTGATTGTGAACAAATACAATATGTCGGATTAAAAACACTACCGTGTGGTTCCGGCTGAGTAGATTAATGCCTGTTTTCACAAACAAACAATACTTAATTTATAAGTGACGCCTATGAAAACAAAATTCCTAATAAATGTTACCATAGGGGTCACTTCAAACGGGCATAAAACCTTCACTCTTCCCGTGGATGTCGTAAGCGACTAGGGACAAATTATGCGAACATCAGGCCTCCCCAACCCGTCTGGCCAGAGCGTGGGACTAGGGGAGTGTAATTAGTAGTAGGCAAATACTTCTCTTTTGCCTCTGAGTTTGTAGAGACTCATGCTTTGGTTGGCAGTCTTGGTCCCGATTAAAAAAACTCTTAAAACTCATTTATTTCTGTAAATAGGATTAAAAAATTAACTTTAAAAAAAATAAAACCGACTTCAAATGCGTGAACACAAAAAAAAACTAAAAATTAAAAATATTGCGTATAAAAAAGTTCATCCCCAATTTTCCACCCTTGGGGGTGAAATATTTTCTTCAAATTCGCATGAAACCACCCTTTTGATAATACCTATTCAACAAAAAAATTATCGTTCAAATTGATTTATAATCGGCGGAGATATTGCGTATAAAAAAGTTCATCCCCAATTTTCCACCCTTGGGGGTTGTTCTTTCTATTATTAAATTTAAATGGGACCACCCTTGAGGTATTACCTATACGCCGAAAAAAGATTTGTTCAAATCGGTTCATAATTGGCGGAGTTATCGCGTAACAAACATAGAAAAAAAAAAAACATACGGGTCGAATTGAGAACCTCCTCCTTTTTTGAAGTCGGTTGAAAAAGCACTTTTACACGTCCCAGTATACCACCTACCACTGCTTAAGGACAATAAAGTGCTGAGAATAAGCAGCGCAAGAAACTCTGTCACTATTGTCAGCCTCTTTTTCAAAGGTTTACAGGCTTTCAAATGTACTTACAAAGTTATAAATATTTATGTGAGCTAGGCAGTAACGCATCCCAAACATTTTTCATCGACGATTTTTTTAAATAATCATCGACTTTATCTAAGTAGACCTTTTTCATTAAGGTACTTTTAATATGTGCTTTGAATTTATGAATAGGTAGTTCTACAACAGTTTGTGGTAATTTATTAAAGAATTTAATACATTTTCCCATAAATGAATTACCAATCTTATGCAATCTGAAATTTGGAACGGCAAGTTTATTTTTGTTTCTTGTATTAAAGTTATGCAAATCGCTCTTTTTCGTGAATTGCTTTACAGTATTTATTACTGAAAGCTAAATAAGTATTTTCAGATACTTAACTCCTTGTTACTATAGCGCAAGTTGCTTTATAGCAGGGGTTCCTTACCTTATATGACGCGCCCTCATTCGACCAAACAAAAATTCCGCGCCCCCATCCTCCAGTCCAGATTATTTATTGGTCGTATCAAGCAGTCTGGGATGCATTCTTTCAGCGATCGTAGGTTTTATACAGAACTACACAGATGGCCCGCGCCCCCTTTAAAAAGGTCTTTATAAAGAGATTCGAAACATCAATAACATGGAGTTTTCAAAGCATGTCCCGGTGGCACAACTACATAGTTGTGCAATGCGGTTGGTCCATGGGGCAACAGACGCGGACAAAGCCGCGGGCTTAAGTAGTAAGCTATAATGTGTAATAATGCTATCAAAGTAATGTGATTTTGCGGTCTAAAGGCCTTGTCGTAGTCGCCATCTTCATTACGTGACATATAGGACGGCGCGCAAAAAAATGCAGACGTAGGAGATAGCAAATAAGTTATTGTTTATTATTCATAATCAACAAGTCGTTTAGTCTCCACTGCAGCACGATCCTCTCTAGTTTTTTTTCATCCAGAACGAGGAAGCTCTTGGCCTGTATCTCACCTGATGGTAAGTGATGATCAGGCCGAAGGTGGAAGCGAGCTGCATCCGGAATCCTCAACCACGGAGGAACTGGCTATCTTACCTCTAACTGCCGGAACACAACAATGCTGTTAACATAGTTGTTATGGCGACAGACTTAGGTAAGATGGTGGTAGCTAGCCAGGCGGACTTAGAACAAGCCCTACCACCAACCAAACCAAATTCTTTGTTTGTTTTGCCGACTCTACACCGTGTGGGGTCAGTCAATCGGGGCACTTAATTTTAATAGTTATAATAGCCAATACAATTGTCTACGCGTTCTTCCGTGTCACTTCCTCAGTGGTTGCACTGAGAGGAAAACAATAGAAATTTCACAATATGGTTGCATATTATTAACTTCCGTGGTTAGAAATAGGTCGAGGGTTCGATTCTCAGATAGGACATGGAATTTGGATAAAGCGTGGAAGTCGTAAAAAGTCGACTTAGGGTGGATTCGACCAAGCAAGAGTAAAATTAATCTCAGAATTAATCGTCAGTTTTGACATATTTCCCATACTGAAACTGCCAATGTGCCAGTTATACCAGGAGTTATTCGCAGACAAAAGTTTGGTTGACTCGGGCCTTAGGAATAAAATTTACTTCCATGGCTGTTAGAAATAGATCGAGGGTTCGATACCTAGATAGAATATGGAAAACCAATAGGTTCTTATCAGATCAGGCACATTGTATAGTCGTACGGTTCAGGTGGTGTAGAATTTGACCCCATTCTTCACGTGAATGTCGTAAGCGACTAAGAGACAAATATGCGAGCATCAGGCCTCCCCAACCCGTCTGGCCAGCGTGGGGAGTGTAGGACAAATCCTCCATTTGCTGGTAAATCAAAGGGTCGTGCCAGGAGCACGACCCTGATGATGGCGTTCGTTCGTTTCAGCCGAAAGACGTCCACTGCTGGTCAAAGGCCTCCCCCAAGGATTTCCACAAAGACCGGTCCTGCGCCGCTCGCATCCAGGCACCTCCCGCGACCTTCACCAAATCGTCGGTCCACCTAGAGGGAGGCGATGATGATGATGACGATGATGGTGTTATTGCATGATATTAGATATATTTATACTATAATAATAACAATTAATGATTTTATTTTATTTTATTTATTTATTCATGAATAGAACGGTAGTACCAACTAGTACCAATTACACTATTCAAACAAGACGTAACAAAGCTCAGAAGCATTTAAGTAATTAAAACAATTTAACTTAACTTAATTTAGGAAAAGTACATAATAAATGATGTCGCTTGTTACATTATTGTATGCATGAATTGTGCAACAAGGCCGTTGAACTCGGCATGCGTAACGTAGAGCTGTGGTTTGATTGGATGAACTTGAAAGGAGAATGAGATGTGTATCTCAAAGTCGAAAAAATACTTAAAACTCGTTTCCATTGGATTAGTAGTTACACCAGGCACAAGTAGCAACCAATCACAACATCTATAATTATCTCATAATAAATTCTATGAGGGAAAGTCGACTTAGGGCTAATTTCTCAATTGTCTGATAACTTTTAACTAAAGAATAAGTTTGGCACATGCATTGACAGTTTCAGTCACGAATGAAAAATTAGCTGATAGTTTACAATGTATGAATTACTCGCTTTTACCCGCAGCTTCACCCGCGTGAAATTTAGTTTGTCACAAATCGTCATAAATTATAGCCTATATGTTATTCTGCGTCAAAATCCGTTCAGTAGTTTTTGCGTGAAAAAGTAACAAACATGTTGACATCCAGACATCCACACAAACTTTCGCATTTATAATATTTGTAGGATTTATCCCCCTTTTCCTATTTTACTTTAATATTCGGTTAAACATCTAGCTTTGATTATAGCTACGTACGTATTGAGAGGCTCGTCGCTATAAATTAAGCCGCAGCTTTACAACACAGCCTTTCTGGTTTTTCCATAAACGTGGACATATTTAATGAGCCTTATTACAATGTAGTGTAATCAGATTTCCTATATCAAGTATTTTTGCCTTACCAAGGTTTTTATACGACTAAATGTATTCTATATTTTTGTAGGAATATCACCCTTGTTTCCTGCTACATAAAGTGCTACTGTGGTTACCTTGATATGCAGTTGTCTGTGCAAGACCTTTGCAGAAGAAATGACTCAGATTTGCGATTAAAAATGGCATTTCTTGACCAAATTAAGTACAACTGTGCATCTGACAGCGCGTTGACATTGACATCGCCCTTATGTCTTATGCCCTTATTTTAGTGTGAGTTTACATCGAAAATGACATTAAATGTACGACGGATTGCACAGCGCCCCTAGCGGAAACGTTCAAAAACAAAATTTTTTATATAGTTTTTTTTTAACTTGTTGGTGTAAACTCACACTCAGCCCACAGATGTATCAAAAGAGCGACACATAAATCCATGAGAATAAGATCATTCTCACTCTTTCTCGTAAATGTCGTAAGCGACTGGGACATTATGCGAACATCGTGGGGAGTGTAGGACAAATCCTCCATTTGCTGGTAAATTAGAAGACTCGTGTTCCTGCAGTGGCGACTAATTGATCTGATGATAATTATGTACCTTTAGAGAGGAAGTAAAAACACGTATAAATACGTAAAAACATAATTAACTCCTTTCTTCAGTCGAGTGTGAAATGCAATAAAGATTTGAGTATTGAGTAAAAACTGGACCATTCAAGTTCAAGTTCTGTACATTTCCGTAAATTATTCGCATACAATTAAATAGTTGCATGATCGAGGGAAATAATGACGGCTTTTATACCCAAAAGAGATGGATTGTCAGTAGACCCACTGCAAACAAACAAATCTTCATAGCTACTAGACATGATGTTGTTCAAATCGAGTCAAGTACGAGACTAACCAAACATGAACATGACCGAGTAAACTCTGTGCAAATTCTGCCTTATAGAAGAAGAAACAGCCATGCATGTTCTCCGCGACAGTGTCTTTCGCGCAAATGTCTTTCGCGCAAGTGTCCCGATACGTGCCGAAACCACACGTTTCTACTGAACCTTTTTCACATAGAAGTCAAGACCTGGACAATCTACGTCATCGGCGACGGTCAACACTCGACCGGAATGCACGTAAATTATATGTAACATAAGTGTTTAAGATACAATAAAAATATTACATTACATAAAGACATGGCCGTTGGGGCAAAAAAGTTCTCGAGTGGCGACCACGGGCTGGGATACGTAGCGTGGACCGACGATCTGGTAAAGGTCGTGGGAAGAGCCTGGATGCGGGCAGCGCAGGACCGTTCATTATGGAAAAACTTGGAGGAGGCCTTTGTCCAGCAGTGGACGTCATTTGGCTGAAACGAACGAACATAAACGTATCTCTATTTACCTACAAAACATTTGCTGAGTTCCGGCAGAGTATAAAATAGGACCTCTCCCACTATGGCGTGGATGTCGTAAGCGACTAAGGGACAAATATGCGAACATCAGGCCTCCCCATCCCGTCTGGCCAGCGTGGGGAGTGTAGGACAAATCCTCCATTTGCTGGTAAATTAGAGAGGGTCGTGGTCCTGCAGTATGATGATAATGAAGTAGTTAGGTACCTATAAAGTAGTTGTTTAAAGAAATCTTAGTACAAAAATAAACTAGTATTTTTATTGTTTTCGGATTTTCCCGTTACCCACGCGGAAATGAATGATATTTTCCAAACAGATCATATTATTATCTCTTTCTAGCAAGTTCCATATATTATTCCTATAATTTGCATATATACGTCATATAACAGAGCATAATAATAAAATAGTGCAATTATGTAGGCCATTTTAGCATTACATTTACCTACGTCTACACTAATGATAAGAGGAAAGATTTGTTTGTTTGTATTACTACTTTACTTATAGGCTCCGAAACTATTGGACCGAATTAAACATTCTTTCTCCATTATTATTTTTGGTATAATATTATATTTATATTTATATTAATTTAATCTGCGGTTAAGATAGGCTATTCGAGAAATTCAGTAAAAATTACTGAAAAACTGAAAATTGTGTTATAATCCAACTCTCTTAACAAAATGACTATTAGGTACAGTTAAATAAAATAAAACCGTACGTGTCCGATTCGCGCCTGACCAGTTTATGACGCACTTTCTTCAAGTACAGACAACAACACAAATACATTTTTATTGCAAAATATTATTACTTAATACAACGGCTTAAGACGCCACAGTGTTCAGCTTGCCGTAAACGTCATACGCTCGTACCCAAACATTACTATGAGGTCTCACAGTGGTCGCACAGGGTGACACACGAACAAATCACAGGACTCTATTCAACGCTGTGCGTTCGGTTTGCTGCTTCTCTCAAGCAAGCATCGTTTGTGAATACGGGTTACGGGCGTTAGTTTGAAAGTTAGTTTCAAAGACAATGGCCCTTACACATCTTCGTTTGAGCAAAGAAAATACGCAACCGAGCGATTTCAAAATGGCCGCCATTAAAGACAATTTCGATTCATGAACACGCACCGAGGTATTTCCTTGTGAAGTTGTTGTTTCATCGATAACTACGAGTTAAGATTTGTTAATTTTACAATATTTACTCAAATGGCGGTATCTTTAGATTGCGTTGGCAGAAGCTTAATTTTTTACAGTTTTAATGGACCACAGACTAGGGCATGAATATCGGAATCTCGGAATCTCGTAATATCGGAATCTCGGACTGCGAGATCCGATATTTCAATTCCGATATTGAGCGACCCAATATCGTAATATCGGAATCAGATAAAAGTTTTAATTGAGATTTTAAACAAAGCGTTTAAACTCGCCACAACCTGCCACAAAGCCCAAAGTACATGATAGGCAAAGACCAATGATTTTCTCATGTCTCTCACCATCACTTTTTGTTCCACTGCAAATATTTTAATATCTTTACTAGGTATTTATGGTTAATTTAACTTGTTCTAAATCAATTTAAGCATTTCCCATAGGTGCTTGGTCAACAAAGAACGACATCTCAACTCCCTTTCAAACATTAATTTTACTGGACCGTCAGTTCTGCGTACTATGTGTCCTGCCATTGCCATTTCAGCTTGCTAATCTGTCGGGCTATGTCAGCGACCTTAGTTAGTTTACGGAGCTCCTCATTTCTGATTAGATCTCGTAAAGAAACACCAAGCTTATCCCTCTCCATTGCATGTTGTGCGTGTCCTCTCCATTGATGCTATATTCAAATGCCACATTTTCAAGCAGTATATCATCACTGGTCTGGTAACACACACTAATTGAAGACTTTCGTTTTCGTATTCGACGATTTACCTCTTTCTCGAAATTGCATCTAACTACCTAGCTGATCGTTTGTCCGAGATAGACATACTTACTTGTCAACAATCTCGAGAATCGAGCTCTTAACCGAAACTGAGTAAGGAGCAACATGGACATTCGACATAAGCTTCGTTTTTTCCATATTCATCCGAAGGCCTACCTGTTGGGAAACTCGATTAAGGTATTGGAGCATTGTGATAAGATCTTCCAACGGTTCTGCCTTAGTACGCAAAACAGACGGACGATATGGCAGCAAGGTTCTGAAGTGGAGGCCACGTACCGGAAAGCGCAGCGTAGGACTCATAATCACAAGGTGGACCGACGACCTCATAAAGGTAGCAGGAAGGCGCTGGATGCAGGCTGCCACCAATCGGCCATTGTGAAAATCGGCATCGGAGCCTGTATTCAGCAGTGGACGTCCTATGGATGACATATGGCTGGCTAGTGGTTTTGTGAGTTGTACATCGATAATCAAAAAGGAACAAATTACAAGCATATTCAAGTTTTTTACCACTCTCTACAATTTTTGTAACACGTGATTTGAATGACTCTAAAATTCGTTCCGCCAACATAAAACTGGGTAATATAATGAAGGAGTAAAAGTTTGTTTGATACCTGTGATTTTACAAAAACACTTTAATTATGTGCTAGTCCATAATATAGGCTCATTATCAGTAACCATTCATTATCAGGTGATCCTTCTGCTCGTTTGCCTCTTGTCACATAAAAAACCAAATGCAATAGATACCCATAACGTAAAAATAGTTTTAAAATACTTCAGTTTTATGAAGTGCTGTTTTGTACCAAATTAAAGATTTTGATTAAAATCATTATTTTATTGTAAACAATCCAGAATTATTACGAATATAACCAAATATTAATTTTATAGCATATGAACTCAATTCCGATATTAATATCGGAATTCCGATATTGAGATCTAATATCGGAATCCAATATCGGAATTGAAAACCTTCCGATATTACATGCCCTACCACAGACTCCACGCGTACCTGAAAAAATGCTGAAAGATAGATTAGAAGGACGGACCTACACGCCACGTCTAACAAAGTAATCTTACACAAGAGTTCCTTTTTCTCCTTTTGAGGTACGGAAACTTAAATATGGAGCCGTTTTTATAGAAATGGTACCTACTTTTCATCCCCTATGAAATGCCTAGATGAATTTTCGCGTATATTTTCAAGTCGATAACGACACATATCGCATGATCGACTATTTCACATTCCTAACACCTACGTGACCGTACGTACCGTACAGGCTGTACGGTACAGCAAACACGACAAAATGTTGATTTAGATTGAATAACAAACAATTGCGCGTTGATTTGTTTATATTACACAAACCACGTAATAGTAAGACGTAGGTAGGTACCTACCTACGTTTTTGTTGAAGAACATCAAAGTTGTAGATTTGAATCGCGCGAAATACCCTCAATGCCTCTAGACGAAAGTCTATAATCAGTGTGTGTTACCAGTGATGACTATGGCTCCGAAACATGGCCTCTCACTATAGCCCTCATAAAAAAGCTTAAAGTTGCACAGCGTGCGATGGAAAGGCCTAATGTTTGGTGTTTCTTTACGAGATTGAATCAAAAATGAGGAGATCCGTAAACGAACTAAAGTCGCTGACATAGCCCGACGGATTAGCAAGCTGAAGTGGCAATGGGCAGGGCACATAGTACGCAGAACCGACGGCCGATGGGGCAGCAAGGTTCTGGAGTGGAGGCAGCGTGAGACGTCCAAGGCGCTGAATGCATGCCTCTACCTACCAATTCTAAATGTGGAATTCATTGGAGGAGGCCTATGTTCAGCAGTGGACGTCCTGTGGCTGAAATGATGATTATGAAAGTCTGCAATACATAGCTAGTGCTATCCATGGGGAGTGTAGGCCAAATCCTCCATTTGCCTCTGGTAAATTAGAGAGGGTCTTGTTCCTGCAGTGGAGACTGAATGACCTGATGATTATGATGACAATAAATTTTATTAACGTCATTTAATCAATACCAGGAAGTTCAACAAAGTGGTCATTCAACTTCAGTTATTTTGAGGAATGAATGTATAATACAAGCATATACTACAAACCGTTATAAAAACTTTGAATAAAACCTGTTTAAAGCACGCGCAGCTAGGGTTGCCAGGTCCAAAAACACAAAAGCCGGACTCTGTGCTTCATTTGGCCGGACATTTTACCCTAAACGGACATACCTTTTTAATAGCTAACGTACCATGTCACGGGGGGGGGGGGTGCAATAAGCGTCATAGCTCATGAGTGGGTACTATCATCTTTGAATGAATGAATTATTCTGTGGCTCGAGTTTCGACTGGCGCGGCAGCCATATATAAAGCCTAATAAAAGCCGGACAGGCCGGACAAGACAATATTTGGCCGGACAAGCATCTAAAAAGCCAAACATGTCCGGCTAAAGCCGGACGCCTGGCAACCCTACGCGCAGCCTCCGATATTTTTGGCACTCTACATGTTTATTATTATACCTACTTAAGACGCAATAATGACTAAACAAGTTAGTGACAGCCGAATGACGTCCACTGCTGGACAAAGGCCTCCCCCAAAGATTTCCTTAACGACCGCTCTGCACTGCCCGCTTCCAGGTACTTCCCGCGACCTTTACCAGATCTTTGGTCCACTAATCAGTCAGTATGTTGCCTTATTGCCATTTAATCATTATTTCAGCCACTGTCTACGAGGGCTGCACTAAAAGTATCGGGAATGGAATATTTCCACTGTTCCAGTCATATTAAAATCTATTTAATTGCAAAGTCCAGGGTTTTAAAAATCGTATACCATTTATTTATTTAAAAAAAGATTCTCGGTCGTATCACAAGGTCTTGTCAAACTTGTTTAGTCGTTGAGAAAATGGAATTGACTCGAGAAAATTCAAGAGCGATGATTTATTATGACTTTTGAAGTGGTTTAACACAAAAACAGTGTGTTGACCGGATGATTTCTGCATTTGGTAATGAAGCCCCATCCAAAACCACAATTTATCGCTAGTTTCCTGAATTTCAACGTGGACGTGTCAAGCTCAGTGATGATCCCCGTCAAGGTCGTCCAAAAACTGCAGTCACCTAAGAAAACGTTGATGCTGTGCGTAAGCTGATTGAAGAAGATCGACATGTGATATACCGCGAAATTCAGGCAACTTTAGACATTGGCATGAGTCAAATACAAATAATCTTGCATGAACAATTAGGTGTAAAAAAGTTGTTTTCCCGATGGATACCGCATTCGCTCTGTGAAGAGCAAAAAGCAGCTCGCGTTACTTGGTGCGTCAGAACTCTCGGGAGATTACATGCAGGATCCTCAAATGCTGTATACAACATCGTATCAGGTGACGAATCATGGATATACGCGTACGAACCCGAAACAAAAAACCAGTCACGAGTTTGGGTGTTCGAAAATGAATTAAAGCCAACAAAAATTGTTCGTTCACGGAGTGTTGCAAAAAAAATGGTGGCCACGTTTGTCTCCAAAACCGGCCATGTTGCGACTATTCCTCTTGGGGGACAAAGAACGGTTAATGCAGATTAGTATGCTAGCATTTGTTTGCCACAGGTCGTTTCTGAACTCCGTAAAGAGAACTGCAACCGCCGCATCATCCTCCATCACGACAATGCGAGTTCTCACACCGCGCACTGAACAAAGGAGTTTTTAGAGCAAGAAAACATAGAATTATTAGTCCATCCGCCGTACAGCCTCGACCTAAGCCCTAATGATTTCTATACTTTCCCTTAAATAAAGAATAAATTGCGTGGTCAGAGATTTTCATCACCTGAAGAAGCTGTGGAAGCCTACAAAACGGCCATTTTGGAGACCCAAACTTCCGAATGCAATGGTTGCTTCAATGATTGGTTTCGTGTATGGAAAAATGTGTCAAATTTCGCGGAGAATACTTTAAAAAGCAATAAATACATTTTTAAATAGTAATGATGTTTCACTTCCTTGATTCCCGAAATTTTCAGTGCCGCCCTCGTACTACTGAACATAGGCCTCCTCCAAATCCCCAATGATTCTAGATGGACCAGTGGAAGCTCTATATCTAGCGGCTTTTTAAAACCTTTTTATAAGTTATGTCAATCCACATTTTCTTTTTAGCATGGTCGTGCAATTTGGTTGAAAATCTATTTTATTTAATATTTAATGCTGAAGTGTGTGTTTGTTTACTTGAACGCGCTAATCTCAGGAACTACCGATCTGATTTGAAAAATTCTTTCAGTGTTAGATAGCCCATTTATTGAGGAAGGCTATACCATCACGCTACGAGTAATAGGTGCAGAGCAAAAATGAAAAATGTTGCGAAAACGGGTTTTCCGCGTACGAGGTCTCGGGCACAGCTAGTAAATAAATAAGCGACCCTCCAATCCATCTCTGAATTATTGATCGACAATACCAAATAAGTATTAGATTCTTGTCGCTTACGACGTTTTGGGAAGAGGCCTTCCCATATTTTGTCGCTTACGACATTTTGGGAGGAGTGGGGTCTTATATGCCGGAACCACACGGCCAAGTTAAATATTGCTAAAATTACATATATTAAAAGCCAGTGCGAACGATTTTTTGCCGTTAAAAATACACAAAAACCCTGTTGACCCATTCAATTGAGAAACCAGTACTTGACGTCAGAATTAAAATATTCCACCGTGACGTTTCGCAAATTTGAACTTTGGCAGCTTTATTTAAAGTTTATTTTGCTAATCCACTTAAAGTTGTTTGTGGGATCGAATTACTTTTTGTTTCATGTGTAGTATCATCAGCGAATTTTATTTTTGCTAGATAGTAAAATTTCCATCACATAGAATGAGGCAATACCTTATAAAAATCTACGGCTGAGTCGCACCATCTTACTTGACTTTGACAAACGTCAAAATTCTGTCAAAATCCATATAAAAACACCGGTTAACGTTATAGTTTTGGTCAAAGTTAGATGGTATAGAAATAACCCAACGGTGTCGGCATCTAACTGGTTATTGAATAGTCTTCATAATCATCAGGTCATTTAGTTTCCACTACAGGAGGAGCACACAGACACGACCCTCCTTACACCAGAGGCAAATGGAGGATTTGTCCTACACTCCCCACGCTGGCCAGACGGGTCGGGGAGCCTGATTTTCACATATTATTTTGTCCCGTAGTCGCTTACGACGTTGTGTCATGTTATTTTGCTTTATTTGTTCGCAGTATATTTTACATCTTGATAACAATTTACAGGTTCCATTACTAAGCATTTGATAAGGTTTATTCATATTTCAAGTCAAATTAAACTGTCTAAGACTCAATCAGATACTAACATTTCTGTTGCAATGCCTTTTAGGTTTATATGATTCGCTTCTAAGCATGATATTATCACATTGTAAATTGCCAGTCATTGGACATTAAGGGCCATGTAGTCGAGTTATTTTAGACAGGTGTGGTTTGTATGGACTTTGACAGATTTTTGACGTTTCGTTTCAGCCAAATGACGTCCACTGCTGGACAAAGGCCTCCTCCAAGGCTTTCCACAATGCACGGTCCTGCGCTGCCCGCATCCAGGCTCTTCCCGCGACCTTTACGAGATCGTCGGTCCACCTAGTAGGAGGCCTGCCCACGCTACGTCTTCCAGCCCGTGGTCGCCACTCGAGAACTTTTCTGCCCCAACGGCCATCGTCTCTACGAGCTATGTGCCCCGCCCACTGCCACTTGGTTTTAGCAATTCTGCGAGCTATGTCGGTCACTTTGGTTCTCCTGCGGATCTCCTCATTTCTGATTCGATCACGCAGGGAAACTCCAAGCATGGCCCGCTCCATCGCCCTTTGGGTGACCTTGAGCCTTCTTATGAGGCCCATAGTAAGCGTCCACGTTTCGGATCCATAAATCAACACTGGCAGCACACACTGCTCGAAGACTTTTGTCTTGAGACACTGCGGTATTTCGGACGTGAGTATATTGCGTAGCTTCCCGAACGCTGCCCAGCCGAGTTGGATTCGACGATTGACCTCTTTCTCGAAGTTGGCCCTACCTAACTGGACTGTTTGTCCCAGGTATACATAATTGTCAACAGCTTCGAGTGTAGAGTCTCCAACCTTCAAAGGAGTGGGTGCGACACGGTTATTAGACATGATTTTTGTCTTGTCCATGTTCATTTTGAGACCCACTTGTTGAGAGGCTCTACTGAGGCCATCGAGCATTGTGCCTAGATCTTCCAAGGTTTCAGCCATGACTACGATATCGTCCGCGAATCGAATTAATAATAAAATCAACAACGTCATCTAGAACTCCGTCGTGTTCGCAGTATTCATCCTCTACAATGCTCCCACTTTTCTGCGGAATATTCAGCAAATAAATTTTCCAACATATTTTTTTTCTGGTCCAAATTGGAGTCGATACTTTTTTCTGCTGGCTGTCTTTTAATATCACCCCAGACAAACTCAATTGGGTTCAGGTCTGGGTGGTAAGGAGGCAAACGCAACACTTCATGGCCGTTTGCTTTCAATAACTCATCAATTTTATATGTATTGTCCTCTGTGTAATGGCTTTTAATTAATTTGGATAAATCATCCTTTTTTAATTTATCATCAAAAGGCACCTCATGCCGTCGTAGCCAATCTTGCATTTCTGGCTTGGTAGAGGCCATCGTCGGCTTTTTTTCTACTCTAACCGAATGATAAGCTGCATTATCCATTACTATTACTGAATTTGGTGGAAAATTAGGCATCAGCTTTTCATTTAGCCATTTACTGAAATTCACGAAATTTATTGTATCGTGATAATCACCTGTTTTACATTTGGATTTAAATATCACAAGTGCTCCATCCTAAAATCCAGTGTAGCCACCACAATGTATGATGATCAAACGCTCTCCTTTACCAATATGAGACAATACTCCGTGTTCATCCTTTGATTGCCAACATTTTGAAACGTTATGAGACGCATTGACATAAGTTTCATCAAGATATAAAATATGTCTTCCTTCTTTACGATACTTTTTAATAGTATTTAGATATTTCCACCTCCACGATGTTATATTTGGCTGTTCAATAAGGAGTTTCCTTTTAGATCCGCATTTTTTAAAATTAAACCTAGGTCATGTAATAATAATCTTAAATATTCTCTGCCGCAGTATAATACATTATCTTCTCTAAGGGTAGCGTTCAAGGATTTCAGAGTTGGCATTTTTTTTTTAATGTGTAATACTGAGTAACTTTTCTTCTTATCATTTTTGTCCGAAAATCTTTCGACTCATCTTAAAAATGTAATCTCATGTATAGCCCTCACAAAGCGTCCGTAACAAATAACACAAGCGATCGCTAGCCGCATCGCCAGCGAAATGAATTTTGACAAGAATGCGCCTGCCGCCCGCACCCCGTACGGTCCCCGTTTTCGTCACGCCCCTGTGTCCCCGCGTTCCGCAGGCGAGGACTCATTTAACCGGTCTACCTATAGTGACGTACCTACCTACTAACATTGCCATAAGTGGTCCTATGTTCGATTCTCCTTGTTGGTAACTTTGGCCTTTTCTGTGTGCCTCCCAATACAGGATGGAAACGATAAGTGATCTCACTCAATTATTTTTAAACTATACAATATATCCCAAAACTGGTTACTGATCCTGAAAGTGCTTCACGAGCTCTATACACAACGGTACCAATAATAAGTTACAAAATAAAATGGACCTATCCGAAAAATCCAATGTTTCCAGCTTCCATACATTTAGTAAAACCACATAATATTAAAAACTATACAAGATATCCAAAAACTGGGTAAGCACGTACGCGGTAAGCACTTTCAGGATCAGTAATCAATTTTTCGATATCTTGTATAGTTTAGAAATAATCGAGTGATTATTACTAAACTATACAAGATATCGAAACCTTATCGTTTCCACCCTGTATGTACCTATAGTATAAGGGAGAGTCCGCTAATTTGGACCAGTTTTTTTTAATCCCATTTTACACTTAGTTTTCTTTTGTTTTTGCTAATGTCCATGGTATATAATAAAAGATACATTATTCAACTTACTATTTCATAAGTATTAATTAACATGATTGTTGTATATTTAGCACAAATCAACAAAGTACGAGTTCAGAGCTTCGGTCCAATTTAGCCAACCGGTTCGATAATTTGTACCACAGGGTTACTAAATTGGATTTCAATAAATGTCAAGCCTTTAAAAAAACTATGGCAAAATATTATACGATACGTTCTTAACAAATTAGGAAACGAAGAGAAACAGTAGTTAATAACATAGACAATCGATATTGTTTTACACGTTATCACGATTTTGAGTACAAGTTTTGTAATTCCAATTATCGTAACGCACACTTGTACCTAATCTACTTTGCCAGTCTTTTGCTTTCATTTATTGTTAGTCAAACAAAAAGTATGTTCTCAAAATTCGGTGATTTTTTTTTCGTGAGTAAAATAAAAGGTCTTTTATAACATGCAATAATTCGTTATTGCTCAAAACGTACAACTTAAATTTAAAAAATTAAAAACCAAATATCAGTTTTTTTATAATTTCTCCGGATCTACAAAGCTTTAGAATATGACGTATAGCTCAAAAAAAGGGAAATTGTGTGCTTTATTACTCACTTAAGTCAATTGTGTTACAACTTCAAATAAAGAACAGATAAACAAAAAAACGTATTTTAAAACACACAAAATAAGCCAAATTAAAAAATTTTTTTCTCGAAAGCTGTTGAAGATAGACCACGGGTTTCTTTTAGGAATTTACTTAGATTTACTTGTTAAATCATGTCATCTATTCACCAAAAAATGTCCGCTTCCAAGTGATTTTAAAAGACTGTGGGGTGGTACAATTTACCCGGCGGTACAATATACCGAACTCTCCCCTACCTACCTACTTACACCAAAGCACAGAATAAGTAATAGTACAGGTACAGAAGGATTACTCCGCCAGACGATTTAAATAAATGCGAGTCTTGCTACGACGCGATACAGTGGAATTCAGCTCGCACAGTACTACGTACCTACAATTTTATTCACCTACAAGTTTTGTCTCTTTCTATCGCGTGCCTCTGAACTCTTCTTACGCTGTTAGGGTTGCTGTCTAGTAAAAAAATAATTAATCTACTTATTTGTAATGAGGTACGTATGTAGGTAAGTACGCATTCATTATGGAAAACCTTGGGAGAGGCCTTTGTCCAGCAGTGGACGTCATTTTTGGCTGAAACGAACGAACGCATTCTGAGCAGTAGTCATAGTAGGTTAGGTTCCTATACTATCCTAAGAATTATTGATTACCTACATGGCCAACATACCTTTCAGCATCTTTGACGATAAACCCGACACCACCCTGGGACTGCTGGTCGCCCTCCCGGAAATAGAGCAGGTTTCCGGATTTGAGGATTATGGTGTCCTCCCCCTCTCTTCGGACTTCACATAATCCTACGATATCCCACCGTAACCTGCTCAATTCTTCCTCGAGTTCCACTAGCTTCACGTCTGTACGCAGTGTGCGAGCGTTGAAGGTTGCCAGGGCCAGAGGTCGTCGGTGTTGGTAGCTTGGCATCCCCCGGGGATTCTTCGCACCCCTTGCCCCACCGTTACCGTGACCGCTACCGTGGTCCGGGATAGTGGGGCCGCCGGGGACTAGGGGCCGTTTTATTGTGTGTACAACCATTCTGGAGAGGTTTTGCCCTAATCGCCACGCTTGGCAGGCGGGTTGGCGATCGCAGTTTTTTGTTTGGTTTCGCACGCAGACGCTGCTGCCCGTCTGGTGCTACAGGGGTTTTGTCGCCTCATACGACACGCCTCCTGTCGGCGGTGGGGAAAAGTATTCTTTTACGGCCGTCCCCACACGGCACTTTTGACGTTTGTTAAAGTTAAATTAAGATGGTACAACCCAGCCTTAGAGATTCTTACTTTTGGAGAGTTAAAAGGGCGTCAAGTTGCAATTTGCATTGAAGTAATATTCATTTTAAGGACGTTCAAGAGGTGTTTTGTCCAATGGTATCATCCAAACACTGGAATTTTCCCCTATATTATTTACTTTAATTGCAAAATAGCCGGGCCTCTTCAACGCGAGTGAATAACATCCTAGACTGCATCTCACTTAACACCAGGTGCAATTGCGGTCAAATACTTGTCTTGTTATGCATTAAAAAAAAGAGTTTACAGTAAAATTCAGTCAGTCCTTAATATTTTAATTTCCTGCTTAACTTGACCTTATTTTGGGCATTAAAATGCAGCTACCAACCTTGAGCACTTATTTAACCAACTTGTTTTGGAAAGTATTATGCAATTTACTCGAATGATTTTACAAATTACCACTATTTTGTTAATAAACAAAAGGTCTACTAGCAAAATTAACACGTAGGTACCTAACGCCCGTATTCACAAACTATGCTTGCATAAGTGAAGCAGCAAATGGAACGCACAGCGTTGAATAGAGCTGTGATTGGTTCGTGTGTCACCCTGTGCGTCCACGCGCACTGTGAGACCTCATAGTAATGTTTGTGTATACGGACGTTAGTGTTGCAAATCCTTGAATTCGAATTAATAAAGCTTCTTTTTTGTTTGTTTGTTTTTGCAGTATACAATTAACAATTCAATTAATATTCTAGAAGTTTATAACCTATTAAATTATCACACGTCCATTATCATTAACTATTATGTTAAAATGATTATAAATAGAGACTTAAATTAATTAAAAAACTAGAGGTCAGCGGGCTGAGTGCGATCAAACTAGCGAGCGCGTTTGATGTAACTCACACTAGGCCCTCAGGGCAGTTTTCCGCAACCACAGAGTTCTATTCGGTTCGGTTACAGAATAAATAAATTCTACCTTAAGTAAAAAACAGTTTGAATTGGTTTTTGAAAAGCAAATTTTAATCAATTTGCATTATCCACTATGGACTTTAAAACTCAGAGTTGCACCAATAACCGGTGTTTCTGTCGAACTCCATACAAAACACACTGCAGTTATCGTTAAAGTCACTGTTAAAGTTAGGTGGTGCAACTCAGCCTTAGATTTGTTATTGTTAATGTCATTTCTTGATGAGAGCGAGAGAAAAAGATAATAGTTACTAAATTACTAAAAAGACCTTTTGGTCAAAACATCATCTAGCACTAAAGTTCTCGAAAAGACAAATTCAATTAACCCAAACTCGATGCGATACCGCCGATTCGTTTACGAGTTCCTATGGCCACCTTCCAGTCCCATCATCAGACCAGCTCGATGGTACCATAATATTGTATTGTCATCTAATCTACATATAGTTAATTGCCAAGTTTCATGATGATACAAGAATTAGAAGTGTGTGTAATTCAGATTCTGACCACCTTACTAATAAAACTTACACGCTCGTTGAACAGTGTTTTAAAGTTACGTTTAGTATGGAAATGTCATTTTAAAACATTGTTCAACAACTGTGTAACTTTTTATTAGTAAGGGGGTTAGATTCCATTACATAGTTAGTACATACACGACAACCTAATAAAAGCGTTTTAAAAACGGAAAATCGTAGCTGACTCTGCGGCTCATTGTACTGTGCCTATCTATACTTGCTAAAGGTATCAATAACTAAGACTTATTTATCTTATTTTTCTTCCCCAGCCAGCAAAATGAACCACTCCCTCGAAGCGTCGCCGTTAATCCCCACCGAAGTGACCAGAGACAAGATGGAGCGCTGGGTAGAAGCCCAGAACAAAGGGGAGAAGACCGAGGTAAGGATCATTTATTTTTTATTTTATTTAAAGACTTTATTTTTTTATTTTTTTTTTTTTTTAAAAAGATTATTAGTAATTTGTTATTTCACAAATTACTAATACTCCCGTTAGCCCCTCGTACTAAGCTAAATATGCTTGTGTCACGAGTGAGCTCACCACAATAGTCGAGCGGCGGCGGGGACCGAACCCGCGTTCCCCGGATCACGAGTCGGCCAGTCCGACCCCTTCACCGTTCTCTACCAGCTGACCTTGAGCAAAACAGAGATATTTAGTAGGCGGTGCTAAAAAGCTACAAAAATGTACACAATACAGGGTGTTTGGTAAATGGGTATATGAGCCGACACTAGCCCATGTTAACATAGGCATATAAATGGTATGGTGAAGTCAGAAATTTGATATCATGATTTTAATTTTTTTAATTTTCATACAAAATAAATTTTACAAAATCCGATTTGTATGAAAATTAAAATAGTTAAAATGAAGATATCAATTTTCTGACTTCACCATACCTTTTATATGACCATGTTAACATGGGCTAGTGTCGGCTCATAGACCCATTTACCTAACACCCTGTATAATACATAAAATATTATAATATATATTTATACAAAATATATACATAAATACATACATATAATTTATATAAAATGGATGACGAGAGGTAAGGGAGGATAGGAGAGGATAAGGGAGAAAAGGAAAGAATAAGGGAGATCAAGACGACATGATGCGTTCAAGAAAATGTTTGCGCACAGAGTGAATCAGAATCATCAGGTCATTCGGTCTCTACTGCATGAGCACAACCCTCTAATTTACCAGCAAATAGAGCAGCGGTTCCCAAACTTATTTAGTCTACTGCCCACTTTGAGATTAAATTATTTTTTAGCGCCCCCCATTTCTGTAGTCAAGAGTCGAGCTCAGTCGGTGTCTAAGAGTCCTCCTAGTAGATGACGCGTCCCAAGCCTCTACACAACGTCCCGATTTTTTTTCTGGGTCTCTTACCGCCTCCCTTTAAGCCTGCAGCGCCCACAAGGGGGTGTTATCGCCCACTTTGGGAAAGACTGAAATAGGGATTACTAATGTTTGGCCAAAAAACGTTTCCCAAATTATCACATCGCAAACAACGTTTCGCAAATTTTCATTTGGCAAATTCTCATTTGGCAAAACAACTTATAGCAAACTTTTAATTCGCAAATGCCTTTTTTGGCATATTTTTGTTTAGCAAATTATTGTTTGGCAAAGTATGTTTTGGCAAATGTTTCATTTGGCAAAAATATTTCACGATACACTATTTACAAAATAATTTGATTGGTGCATAGAATGGAGTACAAATTAACAAGTGGTTATTATTTTGTTTAGTGGGTAGTTAATATTAAATTTGTTCTATATTAATTTTTCATATTAATCATTCTTTTTATCGAAATTTCCAAATGATTCATTAACAATAGAGGTGATTCTAGCGCTCGGCGGCCGCTGCCGCGGCACGCTTCGCTCGCCTTCGCGCGTTAAGGGTCACTGTTCTAACCTAACCTAACCTACTATTTTCTGCAATACCTACTTTCTGCAACCATACTATTTTCTGCAATCTCTTTGTTTTACATAACATTCTTGTGAAAACCATGATCATCTGCCTCTGCCTTATGGTTTGATTTGCGGGTAAGTATGTGAAGTGTCGATTTGACCAAACAAATTATTTGGGATATAATATTTGGCAAAATAAAACATTTGCTATATAAACATTTGCCAAGTAAAATTTGGCCAAATGATAATTTGTCCAAATGAATTAGTTGCGAAAAATACAATTGCTAAAAGTTCATTTGGGAAATGAAACTTTGGCGATAAGTTGTTTGCGAAGTGAAATTTGGCGAAAAGTAATTTGGCCAAACGGAAGGATACCCTGAAATAGAGCATTTGGCCTACACTCCCCACGCTGGCCAGTCATATTGGGAAGGCCTGATTTTCGCGTATTTGTCGCTAATGAAATCCACGGGAAGAGTGGGGGTTATCCTATTCGACTCTATCGGCATCAAACTTGTAAAGCAACCCTCTAATTTACCAGCAAATGAAAGCCTTCACACCCCACGCTGGCCAGACGGGTTGGGGAGTCCTGATGTTCGCTTATTTGTCCCTTATTCGCTTACTACATCCACGGGAAACCATAACACCATGATATTTCGCATTCTCCCGGTCCTGTGCTATGCTCTTAACACGTTGTAAAAGACTGAATCACTCTGAGTAACGCAATTTGGCGACGTAGAGCAATGTCTATTTCCGTACTTCAAATGCGGACAGATCTGGTCTGGTTTAGATAGGGCTCCCAACCCCAATCGGTGACCCAACGACCTGGTAAAGGTTCAATCCAAGGCAACTATGTCCAAGGTAACTGTCCCTATGTCTGAGAGTCCTCCACCTAGACATGAGCTCCCCTGGCTTACCTGGAAGTCTTTAAATAGACTTCGAACGCAGGTTGGCCGTAGCACAGATAATCTGGTCAGGTGGGGATTCTTGGATGGCTTAAACATGGAGTGCAGGTGCGGTTTTGTTCCCCAGTCGATGAAGCACCTGATGTCGTGCCCTCAATGCCCAAGCAACTGCACTCAGGAGGATTTGATGAGTGCTACTGACAACGCCACTCTTGTGGCGGAGTTTTGGGCTGACACTGCGTAGGTTTGTTGTCGACACGAAAAGAAGAAGAAGAAGGCAACTGCCTGGATATTGTTACTAGTTATGGAAAATTCTTGAGGCAGGTCTTTGTCCAACTGTATCCATTTTCCAGCTAAGAAGGAAAGACAGAGCAAATAATTTCAATAAAGGTTTTTCATTCGAAGGTGGACGTCTACGGGAAACCCTCTGAGAAGCAGATCAGAGAGCTAGAGAACATCAGAAGTTTGAGCAGAGAGCTGCAAGACAATTTACATGTAAGTACCTAGATAATATAATTAATTTTCATATTACTGTCGTTTTTTTTTTATTTATTTTTTATCCACAACGAGGAAGCTCTTGGCATGAATCTCGCCTGATGGTAAAAGGTGGAAACGAGCTTCACCCGGAATCCTCAACCACGGAGGAACTGGCTATCTTACCTCTAACTGTCGGAACACAACAATGCTGTTAACACTGTATGGCGACAGACTTAGGTAAGATGGTGGTAGCTAGCCAGGCGGGCTTAGAACAAGCCCTACCACCAACCAAACGGAACAGAAAAATCTGCCCCCACTGGGAATCGAACCCGGGACCTCTGCGTCTGAAGCAGGTGGTCTTACCACTAGACCATAGAGGCGGTTTCCACTAGGGCTTCGGTGGAAATGGATCAAGCTGATTTTTCGGTGTTTTTCGGTGCGGAGATGTGCGGTGTGTGCGGATTGGTGGAAACTAGCCACAACGACCGTGCGCAATGATTAATCAAACCTTATAACAATATCCATAACTAGTTTTGCTAATATCTAGTTTTGCATGGGAATTTGCCATTTTGTGCGCGGCAACCGGATTAATTTTTATGAAAAAATTACTTATAAAATTATTTTACTTTTTTGAATGGCTACTAATGAGTAGGATGAGTTTGCATTTCTGAGTATTGTTTTCAAAACGGGGCCTAAATATATAATTTGCTACTCTCATCTCTTTCTCCACATTTATTTTCGATCACCCCACGACAACCACCCCATTCCAGGGCCTCGCGAAGCACAGTTTGGGAAGCCCTCTCAAATCAAAACTTAGGCCGTTTCCAGGGCGCTTATACACGTCCCAAATATAGCTTGCCCTACCACCACTTCGGGACAACATATGGGCTGGTGCTGGGAAGTAGTGGCGAAAGAAACTCAGTCACCTTTGTCAGCCTCCCTTACAATTCAAAACAGCAAATTAACAACTTACATTAAATAATATGTAACTAATGAGTGCACCTCATGATATTGTGATGGTCTTTTGACACAAAGTCCTTAGTTTAATTCCCAGTCTCAGGTGATTTCGTGTATGATCTACAGCTTCGCTTAAAGCTCAAAATGTTTTGGGTCTATGTCTATATGTAAGAACTTTTATATACCAACATTGGAGCAATAAAGAATTTGAATTTGAATTTGAATTTGAAAACAGTGAAAAGGCCAAGTTTCTTTGTAAATGAAATTTTGAGCCTCTCCTCTGCCTACGGAACTATTCCCACCTCTCGTTCCCACTGCAACTCCTGTGTAGCCAGGATCTACAGCTTGACCGCCAATAACCCAACCAGTAAAGGTCTATGTCCTGGGGGAAAGTTCTCATGTACCTAAACTTAACAATATACCTCTTTCAGGAACTGGAGAACTCAGTGCGGATCGCTGACGTGGAAAACCAAGCTATGAACCCTACAGCCAAGATCCTCGACTATTCAGAAGACCACGAGTTCGTATCCGCCAACCAGCTCGACAACTACTATGCCGAAGAAGACAAAGTGGATGCGAAAGAAGAAGAGAAGCGACGACTGACCAAGGGTAAAGCTGGGAAGACAGACATCCAGCAGTTTTACAAGGATCAGTGTGTGTTTTTGACGGGTGGCACTGGGTTTTTGGGGAAAGGTAAGTCGCTTTGTGTGAGTATTGTTACATTTTAAACCTATATAGAAAGAAAAGAAAGAAAAATTGTTTATTTGGTTCAAACATAGTAATTTTACACAATTTGGATAATAATTATAAATAAATTGTTGAACCAAATTGCTTCTACTCAGCTTGTATCATATTCCGTAAAGAACATGATGCTGGTATTCTGTAGAAACCATTTTGAAAAGAGCGTCACCAGGGACGCAATAAACATTGGCATTTCACCATAAACATTATAATATAAACTGAGTTAGCAGACTCAGACTTTTGTCGGCCGATAGTTTGATCGGCTACCTCTCGTTCCCACCGCTGCAACTCCTGTGTAGCCAGGATCTACAGCTTGACCGCCAATAACCCAACCAGTGAAGGTCAAGTTTATCCCGGGGGAAAGTTAAACTGTCATTGGACCCGCAACGAAATTAATCAGAAGAACATAGGAGTTCGAAGTTAAGGTTCGACTTCTCTCCATTGCAAAGCAGATGACAGGTGACAAACAAAGTTTGATCTGATTTGTATTCGGCCGATACGAATGTGTGTAATGTACTTTCTTACCGTTCATGAATACCGATTAAACTTTTTGTCGACAAAAATCTGTTCAGTAGGGATTCTTTAAACTAAGAGCAATACACGACATTCATGTAGAACGAGATTTTGCGTGAATCTGAAAGGTCTGTCACAGAAAAACATTAACGCGCGAGTTAACCTTTTAACCGGGATAAAAACTGATCCATAATTTTCCCAATGTATCTCTCACATTTTATTTTTTACTTTATTAGGGTAAAAAAACAATGTTTAATAGAAATTATTACAAACTATCTGAAACGGTCTACTAGTGATATGGCTTTTTTAAACGTGAAAAATACTTAGGCAGACAGAGTTACTTTAGTACATATTAATATGATTAGTAAGTATGACTCTACATGAGCACTTACAGCTTACCACTGATACAATATTATGTAGATAAATAAAAGGGAAATGTCACTGACTTACTCACTCACTTCAGAAACTACAGGTGCTAGGAGTCTCAAATTTTGCATGGGGGTTCCTTTTAGAACGTAGGTGCTCACTAAGACGGGATTTTGCAAAATTCAACCCCTAAGGGGGTAAAATGGGATCCACGCGTACGAAGTCGCGGGCGCCGCTAGTAATAAAATAAATGTCACGTATGTGTCCCGTTGCTCAGTTTTAAATATAATGGAAATTAATTCTTACCTCGAACTTGGCCGGTTTTTTACATTCACAATACACGTCAATCAAATGACCCGGAATATGTGCGTACTTACCTACATAATGATGTTTTTTTCATTACCTATTTGTAGGAATAGTTCGACATGAGACTTCCTATAAAACTTTTTACATAATGATGTCATCATTATTTTGTATTGAGTCTTTTAAATCAACATAATTTTTGTTCGAATTGATCGTTAACTTCTAGTTAAGCTCCATCTATACTAATATTATAAATGCGAAAGTAATTAACTCTGTCTGTCTGTCTGTCTCTCTTTCACGCCTAAATCACTGAACCAATTTTGATGAAATTTGGCATAGAGATAGTTTTTATACCGGTTTCTGAAACTGGGTCGCGCGCGATAAAGTTTTTCTGTGACAGACAAAATTCCACGCGGGCGAAGCCGCGGGCGGAAAGCTAGTTTAAAAATATGAAAAAAATCGATAAAAAAAACTAAAAATTATTATTTACATTATTTTTGTATAGGATCATACTACACATAGACTTGTAGGTATTATTATTATTGCAATGCCTACTGTATATTACCGATACAGGGTGTACACGATAAGTGGTCTCACTCGATTATCTCTAAACTACACAAGATATTGAAAAACTGGTTACTGATCCTGAAAGTGCTTCACGAACTCTATCAAACGGTATCAATAATATCTTTCGGAATAATGAAAATACTGTTTCCAGCTTCCATACATTTAGTACCTACAGTTTTTCTTACACTCGGAGGCCTGATGTTCGCATCCCATTTTTACAACATCTACGGGATTTGATTGGATTTTATTTGATATGCATGGTTTGACTTTTGAGTGTTTTGTTTTTGGTGATTGGTTTTTTAAGGTTATTTCTTGTGTGCGCGTTTGTGTGCAGTGTGTGCATTTTTTTTTGCTTCATTTGGGTGTCTTGCAAAAAGGGTAAGTTATTTTTTATTGTTATTGAATTTTGACTCTACTTTTATAGGATCAAAAATGTTTTGAAATAAATTATTTTTGTTTTTTGATAAACAACTTTTTTATACTGGAAATCAGAGTATTGATAAAAAAAAGAAAAGTTTTGCATTGCACCATCTTACTCAAACTTCAAAAATCTGTCAAACTCCTTAAAAAATATTAAACATCGGCTATCGTTAAATAGTTACGGTTAAAGTTATGTGTTGCAACTCAGCATTATTTATTTTATCGAATACAGATTTGTTTAAAAATATGTATTTTAACAATATTTTTTTCGTTTTTCAGATGGAAGGATAAGTTTGAAGGCCAGTCGTGTCGTGGAAAAAATCGTTTTGTAGATTTTTTTGTATTTCTGTTTTAGATTGCATTCGAATGTATTAAGTGGTGATGTTTGCATTGTGTACTGTATTTTTGTTTGTTTCTTTTGTGTTTTATTTAAAAAATAGCAATTAAGTTTCTTTTGTGTACTTAATTCTTTTTTTCAAAATTATTTATTTACCACAAAGTAATATGCATGAGCCTGAAAATACATTTTTTTTTATTTTTTGATGTGTTTTGTTTTGTCAAAGTTGCTTAATTGCGAAATAATATTATTGTTTTTATGAAAACGACACCATGTCGCTCTTGTCAACTGCTTTGAGAAACCTACCCATTTTGAGAAAGTACTGAATAAAATATGAATTTTTAAGTTTTTGTGTTTTATTTTAACCTACCTATTTAATCGATATATAAAAAAAAACTAACTAAATAATAAAGTGAATATACCTACAATATACATAGAACAAGTGGTGGTGCCACAGTTCAAAATAAAATAGTGGCTTCTTTCTAACGAAGACATCCTGTTTTTTGCAGGAACTGTTTTGTGCAGGATCCCCCTTAGTAGTATATGTGTTTAATATTAACATTAGACGAACATCCCGTTTGCTCCTACATAAAACCGATTTATCAAGAAATTGAAAATAGGAAATTACTTTTTTACTCTACTTAGGGCTGATTTCTCAATCGTCAGATACCTATCTTTTAACTGAAGAATAAACTTGTTATTTTGACACATTTCCCATACTGAAACTGTCAATGTGCCAAACTTATTATTCAGTTAAAAGTTATCCGACGATTGAAAAATCAGCCATTATTCGAATTCCAAACACACTATGTTCGCCGTCAGATATATTGGAGCAGACAAAGTGACCAAATACTTCTGAACAGTTTAAAATGTCAATAAGTTCCATACACTACAAGTTACCATTATCTGAACATTCATTATTTCATTAATATCTGAGCAGATGCTAGTCAATAACTTCTACAGGGTGTTAGGTAAATGGGTATATGAGCCGACACTAGCCCATGTTAACATGGTCATATAAATGGTATGGGAAGTCAGAAAAGTCAGGCCGATTAAAAAACGAATGTCTTCAATCGGCCTGAAACTTCTGAAATTAAACATTTCAACTGAAATTGGTAACTACCAAGAACCAGGCTGAAAATTTCGTCATTTCTCCCATCGGTTCCGTGGTGTAGTGGTTATCACATCTGCTTTACACGCAGAAGGCCGCCAGTTCGATCCTGGCCGGAATCATATTTTTGTATTTTTTTTCACTAAGAAATCACTAAAAAAACTTAATACGAGAAAAAAAAATTAATGATAAAGTTTATTTACCAAATTTTTCTGGATTTAAGAGTCGCCTCTCGATCTATTTTTTTTTAAATAACCTGAAAAAAGCGAACTGCCTAAGCGAACGGTCGTGGGTTCGATGCCCACCTTTCGGACCGCTCCAATACAATTGTGCGGGTTACAAAATCGAGATTATCTTATTAGTTTTACATCGGAAGTGGATGGGCTGAGTATCGTACGATTGTGCGGGATGCGTTCTTTCACCTCCCGTGCAAATTTTGTCCGAAGCGCAGTTGGTGAGCAGGTTACAACCTATACAGTTCATGACTGATTGCGCTCCCCGACTTGGCGAAAGAAAGTGCCTACTATAGTTTTATTTTGTAATTGTAGTAATATACAAGTTAGTAAATAGACAAATAGATAAAAATAGCATCTTTTGATGATAACAGTGACTACTTGTAAGCAAAGACTTTGGCGTAACGGCTTAACGAACTTTACTGACACAATTGTATCGACGTGGGCCCTACAATACCTTATGCGTATTTTAAGTTTCTCATAATTATTAATTTTTCATGGTTTCCGCACCATGTTTCCGATTTTAAACGACGCTACTATCGCAGAGATGCTCAATGCATCTGGGGATGAGAGCGATGACAACGACAAAAGCTAGTTTCGTCTACTTCAGATGAACTACTCCTCTTCTTCTGTACCTCTAGTAGGAAAAACTTTCGAGTTCGTTTCGTTGCGTATTCAAAGTGTCATCGAAAAATTTTGTATGAAAAATTAAACAGCGCCCCCTAGGGCGGCTATAATATAGGGGGCGCTGTTTAATTTTTCATACAAAATTTTTCGATGACACTTTGAATACGCAACGAAACGAACTCGAAAGATTTTCCTACTAGAGGTACTGATGAAGGCTCAGACATTCATGACGATACATACCTCTGAGTATGCAAGCGGCATAGCAGACGAAGCCCTTCAATCGTCAACCTCTTCCAGGAGATGCTCTTCATGATCCAGGAGATATTAAAACTCCATAGGAATATTTCGAGCGCTATATTTACTGTTGAGCTCATGGAACAGATGGTTTTGCCCACAAATCATTATTAAATGGCAAATACTGGTATAAAATTGAAACCTCTTTATTCCTTACGGGTTATAAATACGTTTTTCGGAATACATGCCATTGATACAATTTCTAAAACCCTTACAATTTTTACCCTCACAATTGTACGTGGGAAGTGAAGGGCCCAGTTTGATACAATTGTTGGTATATGAATTTTCCAAGATGGCGGCGGAAAATCTGGAAAATTATAGCAGATTCGTAATCTGCGGCCCCAAATTACCTAAAATTCATTTTCAAAATTAAAAATTTCTTTCTAGTTTAAGCGCGGGTCCGAAAGGGTTAGGCAGTTCGATTTTTTCAGGTTATTACAAAAAAGATTTTTTGTAGATGATAAGTATTATGATAAATTAACATAAAGGTAACATTTTTTACTACTTACGGATTTTTATTACCGTTTTCTCTGATAGAAAAGGGGGCTTACGTACCTAGAAAAGATAAAGGAGGATATTATGATTAAATAAGTACATAAAATGTATGCATGTAAGTATACTTACCTAGAGTTTTACTGAGTTTTACCTAGATCGACGTAAAATAAGAATGATCCAAAGTTCTAACAAGCTATTCCAAAGAGTGAAGTAATTACCTACTAGCAATTCAATGCATAAAATATCTTGGCAAATAAGTACACGCATGGCACGGGACATTGTTATAATAATTTTAAAATTGTAAAAAATCATCAGGGATACGTATTCGATCGATATTTTATTGTATTTATACAAGTTACTTACATAAAATAATATTTCGTCGTGTAATTTTCACATTCAAAACTGCTAGCGCCATCTCTTACCAAGCGGCGGTACCTTTGCAGTGCTCATCGAGAAGTTACTCCGCTCGTGCACAGATGTCGACACTATCTACGTGCTCATCCGGAACAAGAAAGGGAAAGATGCAAGAGTGAGACTGCACGATATGTTGGACGAATTTGTAAGTAATTAAAAATCAAACAATCATCTTATTGGTGATCAAATAAATAAATAGAATAGATCCATTTCATAAATTTATATAAATAATAATAATCTAATGATATAAAAATAATCATAACTTATTTATAACTTTGAGATAACTGTACCTCTAGTAGGAAAAACTTTCGAGTTCGTTTCGTTGCGTATTCAAAGTGTCATCGAAAAATTTTGTATGAAAAATTAAACAGCGCCCCCTATATTATAGCCGCCCTAGGGGGCGCTGTTTAATTTTTCATACAAAATTTTTCGATGACACTTTGAATACGCAACGAAACGAACTCGAAAGTTTTTCCTACTAGAGGTACTGCGTACCACGCTGGAATTCGACTCTCCCTCGCAATCCCGCTTTCGCCGTCGATGTGACGTCACGGATGCTAGGTGCGCAGTTTTAACTCGATGGACTTGTAGTTTCTCAACCACCACACCACCCTTGCATTTTTGTTACGTTACCTATAAAAGTTATTTTTACATCATTATTATCTACAAATTAATTTGAATAAACATTTGAACTATTTTTATTAAGATTGATGATATTATCTTCCTTAATATGCGTTTTGGAACACATATTGTTCTTTGACTTATTTTTATACATAAAAATATCCATAGAGTTATAGGATATCGTCAGGATTTCAGGAACACGTCATATTGTAATTTGTAACCCTGTCTACTGCTATTTTACAGCTATTCCACAGAGCTCTGGACGAGAATCCAAAGGGCATCCACAAGGTGGTTCCCATAATAGGCGACATGGAACTGCCTGGCCTGGGCATCAGCGACGAAGACAGACGGACTATTACTAGCAAAGTAAGTGTTTGACATCTTTTCACGACTATTAGGGCCCTCATTATGGGCCTTCTTCTTCTTAGTTGGGCACTCTTGTCAGAGTGGTCGTGGCTGCGCTGACTAGGTACATCGTGGGGTGATGTCATCTCCGATGGTAGCTCTCCTGGCGATGGTACTTCCATTTCTGACGGTTAGAGGCGTCGCGAGTACACTGGACCATGGTGGACTCAGTGGCCTTTGTGATGGCGTCTATCCAGCGGGTTGGCGATCGACCGCGTGCTCTCTTGCCTTACACCTGGCCCTGAACTACCAGTCTCTCCATCGAATTCTCATTTCTAGAGACGTGACCAAAAAACTTCAGTATTCGTAGTTGCACAGTTGACGTTAGTCTGTTTTTAACACGAAGCTCTTTGAGGATGAAAATAAAACTCAAGGTCACCCAAAAGGCGATAGAGCGTGCTCGGAGTTTCCCTGCGTGATCGAATCAGATATGAGGAGATCCGCAGGAGAACTCAAGTGACTGACATAGCACACAGAATCGCTAAAATCAAGTAGCAGTGGGCGGGGCACATAGCTCGCAGAACTGACGGCCGATGGGGCAGTAAGGTTCTGGAGTGGAATCCACGTACCGGAAAACGCAACGTGGTTCCACCCACAAGGTAGACCGACGACCTCATAAAGGTAGCGGGAAGGCGCTGGATGCAGGCCGCTACCAACCGGGCGATGTGGAAATCTATTTTCAGGAGTGGACGTCCTTTAAAATGATGACGACGATGATGATGAATGTCATTTTTTATTCTCTCCGTGTTTTATTGAATTTTCCCAGGTGTCAGTAATCATAAACGCGGCAGCCACGGTCAAGTTCGACGAGAAGTTGTCAGTCTCCACCGGCATCAACGTCAGAGGGACCAAGGAGGTGCTCCGCCTGGCTAAGGAGTGCCGCAATCTTCGTGCTATCACCCACGTGTCGACTGCCTTCTCTAATACGCACGTGCCTTATATTGAGGAAAAGTAAGTTATCTTCTAATCTGAGGGCTTAGTGTGAGTTTATATCAAGAGTAGTCAGGCCTAATTCACACGAGAGCTTTTTTAACGTCCGTTAAAAAAGCGTTCAAATAGAACATAATATGCATACCCAAGCCTATTCCCAACGCTCTGCGTTGAAAATGCAACACTGCTCGATAAAAAAGCGTCGCGTTTTAAAAGCGCCGACGTGTGAACACGTACTTGGGTATGCATATGTTCTATTTGAACGCTTTTTTAACGGACGTTAAAAAAGCTCTCGTGTGAATTAGGCCTTTAGGCCTTACTAGCGAGCGCGTTAAAAAATTATATGAAAATTTTAGTTCTTGAAAGTTTCCGCTAGGGGCGCTGTACAATCCGTCATACATATTTTAATGTCACTTTTTTACGCAGTCTACATCGAATGCGTTTGACGTAAACTCACACTAAGCCCCCTGAACATGCGTATGCACCACGTTTTTAAAAAAACATTGATATTAGTACCTACCTAAAACTATTTTTTGACTTCTTGTGAAGAACAACTGAAAAATTCAGATACTTGGTTTAAGCTACTCGGCAATAGATGGCGTTATTTACAGAATAGGTTATTTTTTATTCTGTTGCAACATTTTCGTTTATTATGTTTTTTTAAATCGTTTACTGGGATTAAAATATTTTATATGTATACGTTTCAGATTCTACGATCCGCCCATGTCAGTGGAAGCTTTAGAGGCCGTCTCTGAAATCAATGAGGATCTTATTGATGCCATTTTGCCTACGTAAGTTTATACTTATCTCCTTTTTTCGGTCGGCTTCTAATTTGTACGAGGAATCAGCCGATATTAAGCTAGTGTAAGTAAGTACAGTTAGTTTCAAATAGTTCGTGACACCCAAAGTGGCCAAAAAGTTGACAATACAACTTTATTCCAATTGTAACAAAGACGTGTTGCGAACTTTTTGGCTACTTTGGGAGTCACGAACTAATTGACTCTGACTGTACATGTTCATACTGGTTAACAGTGTAAAACACATAAGATACAGTTCTAAAATACAGAAGAGGACACGTGCAGGTGTCATGCATGCGGGACAATCCCGCTTCCGTGTTGAAAGGTCATAGCAGACTTATCAACTCGGAAAGGGCCTTTCGCGAGTTGTCATCGCCTTTTGCGCACTGTCAAACGCGAGGCGAGGCGAGGCGTTTACGTTACGATGTGTGCGTTGCCAGTACGGAGTTTCATACAAAGAATACTGACCGCCACGAGTTGATACGGTTACGTTACGATCCCTTTCCGGGTTGATAAGTGTGTGACGTCCTGCAATCCGCACAATATTAAAAATACCCTTAAAGACACATCAACAAAAAGTTTACCTACAGTTTTTTCATACGATTCTTACGCCTGTATTCATAAACGAAGCAGCAAATCTAACGCACAGCGTTGAATAGAGCTCTGTGATTGGCTCGTGTGTCACCCTGTGCGTCCACGCGCACTGTGAGACCTCGTAGTAATGTTTGTGATATGTTAATACCGTTTCTAGGTTAATAGGCAAGCGGCCCAACACATACTGCTTCACCAAAGCAGTGGCCGAGGAAGCGGTCAGGAAGTACGGAGAGGGCCTGCCCATCTGTATCGTCAGACCTTCCATTGGTAAGTCACTGACTGGTTTATCAACTACAACTAAAGTCCGGTCACTGAGCAGATAGAACTTCGTCCAATGACCCCAAGCTACCCATCCCTATCGTACGCGCATAATTATATTTGTCACACTCGCACACTCACTGCTACAATGATGATGGGTAGCTTGGGGTCATTGTACGAAATTCTATTTGTTCGGCGACCGGACTTTATCACCATCAACATCATAATCACCGTCAATATTCTACAATGTAGGATGACGACCCTTTCTGCTGTCCACCACAACATACTTAAAAAGATAGTACTTACCTAATTATAAACAACTTGAAAAAATCGAACTGCCTAAGGCAAGCGGAAAGTAGTGGGTTCAAGTCCCGCCTTAGGCAGTTCTATTTTTTCAAGTTGTTTATTTAAAATTTAGTTTGAGAAGCGACTCTATTCACTAAGTTATAACGATAGTAATTAATATTAGACTTTATTTGGAACTTAAACTAATTTTAACCAAGAAACTGTCTACTTAATCTTTTCCAGTGGTGTCCACGTATGAAGAGCCAGTACGAGGGTGGACAGACAGCGTGTACGGACCCACGGGACTCGTGGTCGGGACCGGGACAGGGGTGAGTCATAATCATCAGGTCATTTAGTCTCCACTACAGGAGCACTACTCTAATTTACCAGAGGCAAGTGGAGGAGATCGAATCAGAAATGAGGAGATCCGTAAACGAACTAAAGTCGCTGACATAGCCCGACGGATTAGCAAGCTGAAGTGGCAATGGGCAGGGCACATAGTACGCAGAACTGACGGCCGATGGGGCAGCAAGTTTCTGGAATGGAGGCCGCGTACCGGAAAACGCAGCGTGGGACGTCCACCCACAAGGTGGACCGACATCATAAAGGTAGCAGGAAGGCGCTGGGCGCAGGCCGCTACCAATCGATCAACATGGAAATCATTGGGGGAGGCCTATGTTCAGCAGTGGACATCCTGTGGTTGAAATGATGATGATGATGATGAAGTGGACGATTTTGGCCTACACTCCCCACGCTGGTCAGACGGGTTGGGGAGGCCTGATGTTCACATTTTGTCCCTTAGGGCTTCAGCTAACCTTCACGTGGGTGCACGGAGCGTGCACTGTACGGCTAGCACGAAAAACTTTTGAGTCCATCAAAAGATTTAGTACGAAAACTACAACAGCGCTCTTGTGAACGTGTCGTAAAATGAACTTAGTATGAGAAATGGTTGAACGAAACTTAATTCAAGATTCAAATTCATCAAAATTGTCACGTTATCGTTTAATTCGAAGGTTGAGTATCGAATTTTGTCGAATACGCAAACGATTCGAAGACGAAAGTTGTTCATGCTAGAGGTACCGGTCGAACTTATTTTCGGTACAAAACCCTTAGCCTATAAGGATGTCCACAGGAATAGTGGGGGTTGGTCAGACAGAAGAGTGGGAATAGTCTTACGCCCGTTTTCACCATCAATCCCTAATTAAGTGACCCCTATGGTAACACATAACAGGAATTTCTTTTTTCATAGGGGTCACTTAAAAATTAGGGATTGATGGAGAAAACGGGCATAAATTCTCATGGATTTATGTGACAAGTCTATCGTTTCTTTCCTATTCTGTTAAACTGAATGCAGTCAGCTCATTCCCTGTCCTTCATTATCCTCCAATGACAGTTTAAAATTCCTCCGGGACAAACTTGACCTTCACTGGTTGGGTTATTGGCGGTCAAGCTGTAGATCCTGGCCACACAGGAGTTGCAGTGGTGGGAACAAGAGGTGGGAATAGTCCCGTATCCCTCATTATCCCATGATCGTCAAATCTGTGTTATAAAACCACATCATTATGTTTGCAGGTGCTAAGAACGATGTACATGGACCTCAACAAAGTGGCAGACATGGTGCCGGTGGACTTAACCGTCAACGCCATCTTGACTTCAGCCTGGCACACCGCCAAGAACTTTAAGGAGAAGTGAGTTATACGGAAGCAATTTAAGTTCGCTACAAGAGTAATCACATAGGGAGACCGGGGCTGAAAGTGCCGGGGGTAAATTGTTCCGATGCAAAATATCTCGACAACAGAAAGAATTAGATATGTGATCGTATTATTTCGTATAATGCCTAACAGTTGGCCACATGCGACATAAACGATCACATATCTAATTCTTTCTGTTGTCGAGATATTTTGCATCGGAACAATTTACCCCCGGCACTTTCAGCCTCGGTCTCCCCTACTTATCAACTCGGAAAGGGATCAACACCGTATCGCCTTACGCGCGCTGTCAATCACGAGGCGAGGCGTTTACGTTGCGGATAAGTATGCGTTGCAGTATGGAGTTTCATTTGTATGAAACCTTGTGGTACCTACTGACCGCCTTGATACAGTACGATCCCTTGGGTTGATAAATGTGCGACGTCCTTTAGTCCTCACTGCTGGAGCATGACTCTAGAGGCAAATGGAGGATTTGGTCAGCACTCCTCCCTACGCTGGCCAGATGGGCTGAGGAGGCCTGATGTTCTCAAATCCCTTTATCGAAATAATTCGCACTTTTTCACGGAACCCTCAAAGCGCTTGGGAATGTAAATCTATAGGTATTTATAAGCGAAAGATCACTGATTGACTTGCTCACTCACTCATCACGAAATCTCAGAAACTACAAGTGCTAGGAGTCTTCAAATTTTGCATGGGGGTTCATTTTGGAACGTAGTTGCTCACTAAGATGGGATTTTGCAAAATTCAACTCCTAAGGGGGTAAAACGGGATCCACGCGTATGAAGTCGCGGGCGGCCGATAGTTTAGCTTATTTATCTACTTTTAGATAACTATAAATCGTTTTCTTTTGCAGCCAAACCTCAGATATTCCGATCTACAACTTCGTCTCCGGTGCTCAGAACCCAATAAAATGGGGCAAATTCATCGAGCTCAACAGAAAGTATGGAATCGACAAGCCCACCACTAAAGCCGTTTGGTAAGTTCGATTATTTGGAACATAATTTTTCACCACTTTTTAGCATCAGCCGATAAAATTATCTTGTTCCAAAATGGCGGTAGTGAGCACTACTTGTAGTGTGAATAAGTGCTCTGAAAGGGTCTAGATACATAGTTCGTTCCAGCTAAAGGACGTCCACAGCTGGACAAAGTTCTTTCCCGATATCCATAAAGACCGGTCCAGTGCTGCTGGCATCCAGGGATTCCCGCGCGCGACCTTCCATCAGATTGCCGGTCTACGGAGTGGAGACCTGCATGTAATTATGTCTTCGGTCTGTAGTTGCCACTCGAGAACTGCTCTGCTCCAATGGCCATCAGTTCTACGAGCCATGTGCCCCGCCCACTGCCACTTGATTTTAGCAATTCTGCGACCCATGTCGGTCATTTTGGTTCTTCTGCGGATCATTTCAGATTCGATCACGCAGGGAAACTCCGAGTATAGCTTAAGTTTGGCAATTCTGATGGCCTTGTCGTTTACTTTGCTTTTCCTGCGGATCTCCTCATTTAGCTTCATCGCCCTTTGAAATATGCTACACGGGCGTTGACTTTGCGACATCGCACTGCAATTTATTTATTGCAATAAAATACATTGTACACTATTGCCCGTTTTCACCATCAATTAATAAGTTTTAAGTGTCCCCTAATATGGTAATACATAACAGGCATTTTGTTCTCATAGGCGTCACTTAAAAAATAGGGATTGATGGTGAAAACGGGCATAAGAAACTTATTTTTTTATTTTATTTTATTTTTTTTATTTTCTTTATTAAGGAAACAAACAGCATGAGTTTATACATGTGAACTTAAAAAATAAAAACTTAAAACTAGGTGACTTAGGTAAGTAACCGGTTGGGTACAGCAATCTACAATAATTACATACATAGGTATACCTAGTTGTAAGAGTAGGCGCACACCGTTGATTTTTAGTTGGCCGATAGTTGTGCCCGATTTTAAATTGTATGAAGAATCGACCAAATCGAATCGGCGTAGTGTGCGCACTCCCATACATGCCCATACTGATCAACTGCCCGACTAAACTATCGGCCGACGAAAAATCAACGGTGTGCGCCGTCTAAGGAATTTGAATGTACTATCGGCCACATTTTCAGCTAAGTACCCATTTCTTTTTTATCTCGCTCTCATCAAATGGTGATTCTTTGCGATAGAACGAGACGACATGACCGGAAATGAGCTGGAACTGTGGCTGATAGTACACTAACATAAGGGTCAATTTCCCAAACACATTTTTTGAGCGGCGTAGCTGAAAATCATATGTTTTTTATGACATAGAACTTTGATTTTTTTTTACACGAAAATATACAGAGGTTCCATTTTGAGGACAACATTATTAATGAGTATTTTCTTTTACAAATTCGACAAAAAATAATTGAACTAAGCGTTTCTAATTTTGGTGCAGTGTCCACATCCTTAATTTCTTACAATATGTATTTTTTTAGCTGAAGATCAAAACAGAACTTAGGGAAAAAGTATATTTTTGGATTATAGTAGAGATGAAACGGATAGTTGTTTGGCCGGATACCGGATACCGGATATCCGGCCAGCTGCTAGGCCGGATAGCCGGATATCCGGCGGCCGGATAGTTGGCCCATTGTCTCGTTGCATGTCGTGACGAGTATAGTGCCGCACAGGTGCTTCGAACGCGATCAGTGGGTCTATTAGTAGAATTTTTTTTTTTTTTTTTAATTTATTTATTAAGGCATACACAACAGGTAACAATCAAGGGATACAACGGTAGTTACAAATAATTGCAATTATTACAGAATAATGCTTATAAATCTAGATTGCAACCTAAAAATGTGTACACACAGCATGCAATAACAATCACGCAAACATTGTGTTATAGAGGTAAAAGTAACACAAAAGTAAGCTGCGCCCATGAATTACCCATAAAGTCAAGTAATGCACAGGCGCAACCCGTTCGCTATAAAATCATAAAAGTAAAACAATAGTAACAATATTGAACAGGTGGGCGGGCAGGTATAATACCACATAATAAAGGAATACTCGCAAAGGAAAACAAAAACAAATAATATTGCGTTAGAATTCACAAGTTTCAGTATATATGTAATTACTACTCACAATAGCAAACAAGCAAAGAGAGAACAGTAGCTCAGCCGAGGATACGTTTGACGGTTCGTCGAAAGGTGTTATGATTCGCTACAAATATATCGAGGTTACTATTCTGCAGCAATTCGTTGTATAGCCGACACATGCGTATAACAGGGTTATAAAAAGAAGTATTGTTCTTATAAACATGCAAAACAAATGTTTTCATACGATGGCGAGAAATAATTCTAGCGTCAAGATTCAACAGAGAAAGTAAGTTAGGGGAATCAAATATGGAGTGTAAAATTTTGTGCAAATGAAAAAGATCCTGCTGTTTTCGTCGTATCTCAAGCGACGTCATTTTAAAACGCAAAAGTCTGTCATGGTACGATAAAAGTTTACGATTGAGTCCTAATCTGTAAGCGAGTATTTTGAGGCATTTATTTTGAACGTTCTCAATCCTTTTGCAATGTACTGCATAGCTCGGGGACCACACCACCGAGCAGTATTCCAAACAACTTCTAACAAGACTGTAATAAATACAGATAAGGCTTTGGGGTTTGCTGAAGTCTTTGGTTGTTCTAGCAACGAAACCAAGAGTTTTAAGACTCTTAGATATAACGTGGTCATAGTGGTCCCTGAAAGTCAGCTGATCATCAAACATAACGCCGAGGTCCCTGACTACAGTGGACCGCTGTAGTACTTGGCCGTCAATCCGGTAGTCAAAGATTTTTTTGTGTTTCGTCTTTTTAGTAAACGAGATGATGTAACACTTGCTGACACTAAGATACATTAGATTACGCCGACACCATGTCGAGATGCTATCGAGATCTCGCTGAAGCCTATGACAATCGTTAATGTTATTAATGGTCGTGAAAACTTTAAGATCGTCAGCATAGAGAAGACACGGAGAAACCAGATTATCTGCCAAGTCATTTATGAATATTAGGAAGAGCAAGGGTCCCAGGTGCGAACCCTGTGGCACCCCTGATGTAATAGTGATAGGAGCTGATTTGAAACCCTTCAATGTAATAAGTTGACTCCTCATACTAAGGTAGGAACAAACCCATCTTAACAGACTGCCATGAAAACCATACCACGAATGCAGCTTCTGGCAAAGCAGCGNTTGCCTGAATTTCGCGGTATATCACATGTCGATCTTCTTCAATCAGCTTACGCACAGCATCAACGTTTTCTTAGGTGACTGCAGTTTTTGGACGACCTTGACGGGGATCATCACTGAGCTTGACACGTCCACGTTGAAATTCAGGAAACCAGCGATAAATTGTGGTTTTGGATGGGGCTTCATTACCAAATGCAGAAATCATCCGGTCAACACACTGTTTTTGTGTTAAACCACTTCAAAAGTCATAATAAATCATCACTCTTGAATTCTTTCGAGTCAATTCCATTTTCTCAACGACTAAACAAGTTTGACAAGACCTTGTGATACGACCGAGAATCTTTTTTTAAATAAATAAATGGTATACGATTTTTAAAACCCTGGAGTTTGCAATTAAATATATTTTAATATGACTGGAACAGTGGAAATATTCCATTCCCGATACTTTTAGTGCAGCCCTCGTAGTAGCGAAGACAGTGGCACCATCTGGTGAGTGCTAAAGTGGTAGGAGGACTATCGCATTTGCACTCATCAAGATGGCGCCACTGTAGAGTAAGGTCCTGTCAATCGCCAGGGGTGCCAACTGTTAAGTATAAAAACGATAGCCCTCATTGAATGCATGTTGAACTTTGAATGTTAAATGAACCCGCTCATTGAATGTGTGCTTGATGATCGACCACAAAATAAGGAAGCCAAGGTGGAAATGCTTTCTTTCGAGCGGATGGGGACTATTGTCCAGTTGATACCATCTCGATTTTCATATTGCCAGGGCAGAAAATTCTGATACCGCGATGCAGGTTTGTAGGCGCGGCAGCGTATACCATAGTCATGTATGTGTCAGCGCCATCTGTTGGGTGGCGACTACCACTAGTCTATATTGGCGCGTCGATAGGTGTCGCCACAAATGCCTACGTCGACAAAAAAAAATGCGTATTTTTTTGTTCAGTTATAGCTTCGTGCGGTTTGCACATTTAGCAAGTATCAAGTATTTATATCCAAGTTATGATTCACTTGATGAAATAATGAATGATAATGACAAATGAAGTGATATCTCCATTTCCCTTGAGTTTAAGTAAAGATATAGCACTTCACTGAAACCTGTCTTGAATTTCTTAAGTGGACTTGAAAAGTAATGTTGCACTGTTTTGTTTCATTTGCCTAAACTCATTCACGTTCACGAACACTTACTGGTTAAAATCTATTATCACACATTAATCGTCGGCTAAACACTTTAGAAAATGAAACTCCTAAACTTCTTCATTTTCCCTTCAAGAAGTCGAATGCGTATTATTTATATGAAACTTAAATGAACTGGCTCCTTAACTCCAAAACAATTGAATGCGAATTACTATTTATTGGAAATTCGAATGAAGTTATGGTGCTTTTATGGTGAAGAATAGTGTTAGACTGTTAGCATAGAAAAAACATTACTCATCAATAATACAAAACACTGGACATTCAAAAAATACTTTTGTTTAAGTACTATTATTTATTAAACTATGAAACTAACCAATTTGTTAAGATACATTCGGTGGATGTTACATATCACATAAAACATCAGATGGCGCTTACATGCACTTTTGAACTTATGTTTACATAGTTGCGCCAGGTATCTCTACCGAGTGAGTTATTATTCAGATAAAATAGGGCTTGTATCACAGCGCCATCTATACACGTCATCATAAATTTAAACTTTGTTAATACTAGTGCTGCTATCTACAGCAGTAGACAGCTACAACTGAACCTATTTGGTCTAGACTGCTACAAATGGAGCTAGTACTATCGTAAGCCTTGAGATGGCGCTGTAATAAAGTCGTAATAAAGCTAAGTACAGACGAATGCGAGTCGGTGCAAGAACGTTCTAAAAAAACAATTCGACCACGGTAATAATATCATACAGTATTGTAACTTCATATAAAGGGACGAAACGCGAGCTTTCCTTCGAAATTCAAATCTCGGTATGCGCTCGACATGCAAAAGTCGGGGGTGTCACGAATGTGCTGAACAGACGTCGGTGGCCTAGTGTTGAAAAGACTAAAATGATTGAATTTGACTGACCGTCATTTACGGTCAATTTGGTCAAAAACTAGTCATTAACTGTCAAAATTGATCATTTTCAGTCAGTTTGATTTGAAATGAAAATTATAGTGTTTTATACAAGTTTAGTCGTGGGCAAAAGCTGGTTTTATACCACTTTTTGCCCACGACTTCGCCCGCCTGAAATTAAAGTAACAGGTATTATGTTTAGCTTCACAATTATTTTAGTAGTTTTTAAAATTAAATCTACTAATCACAAAACGACACGCATTTTTATCCTATTCCATTCACAAAGTATTTTGTTTGTCTAAATAAAAAAAAATACAATCACAAAACTAGATAGAAATTCTAAGTACGCAGATGTAATTAAAATGGGGGGAGCGGGCAACGAGCGGGCAGCGCACTCCTTCTTTTGCCCACAATAAATCGAGCGTTAGGAATAAATTTGAATCGAAATAAAATTGTCGCCGTTGTTCAGACATTTCGTTTGCGAATAAAAACAAATATCTCGACAACACAACCCCGAACACAACACTTCGCCGCTAAAGCGCCGCGGGAGCTGCCCGCTTGTTTCGAGAACGGGTCTGCGTTGCCCGCCCCGCTCCCGCGCCGCCGCCGCTCCCGCCCCGCTGCCCGCTAAACTCGAGGCTGAGGCCTAGTAATGTTTGTGAATATGAGCGTTATTGACTAACGTGTGATAGTGTGTGTGAGTGTAATAACGAATGAGTGTAATGTGACAAGAAAATTGTAATAGTTACCGTATACTGGCGTCTTGCCGGGCAGCACGACGACAACGAGCTGTAGCTGCACGAAGGTGGACTTGAGGTACTTGAACATGGGCTCCACCTGGTCCGGGCCCGTGGCGTACTTGCAGAAGCACGGTTGGCCGATGATCGGCATGCCGGCGTCGTTCGATATCTTCTGCAGCTGCTGCGTGAAGTTCCTACGAAGGAAAACAGTGTCATCATCAATATCAGGAAGAAAGAAGCCCTGTTGATATCTTTCCAGAACCATATGAACTGGGCTTCTTTAAAGCGAGTGAATACGCATTTACTGGGCAGGCCCAAAAGATAAGGAGACATGTAAAGTGCCCCATAAGGGCTACCTTTTCTTTTTTTTATTATTTACATTTTGACGTTCATAAGTGCCACTTGTGGTCTAAACTGAATAAATGATTTTGATTTTTGATTTTGAGTTATGCAAGAGCACAACCATCTCTTAATCAACAAAGGCTAATAGAGGATTTTGTCTTTACTCCCCACGCCACTTGGGGAACGACATCAGCTTCAGCATCATAAATTTCCAGCCATTGGACACTGGGCCATGTAGGTATTCGAGTTATTTTTAACAACTCAATGATGCCGACTTATTGAGATAAAGAGTGAAAAGTTACAATTTGTCTTGGAAGTAATATTCCTGGACATTCAAGGGGTCTTCTGTCAAATAACTCGTAGCGTCCATTGACTGGTACACTATCGTTACTCTCATAGGGCGATTACGCACGCTCGGCAATCTCCCGGCACGCCACGTGACAAGGTAAAGATTATTTAAAAATAAACTGCATGGCACTAGCAGTTTATGTGCTATACAGGGTGGAAACGATAAGTGATCTCACTCGATTATTTCTAAACTATACAAGATATCGAAAAACTGGTTACTGATCCTGAAAGTACTTGACAAGCTCTTTCAAACGGTACTAATAATAGGTTACAGAATAAACTTGAACTATCCGAAAATTCAGTGTTTCCAGCTTCCATACATTTGGTAAAGTTACATAATATTAAAAACCACACAAGATATTGCAAAACTAGTTACTGATCCTAAAAGTGCTTCACGAGCTCTATCCAACGATATCAACAATAGATTACAGAATAAATTGAACCAGGGTTCGAAAATATCCGATATTTATTATAAACTAGCTGACCCGGCGAACTTTGTTCCGCCTTAATGGCAATAAATAAGCAGACTTTTTTTTTAATTTCGAACGGGATAAAAAGTATCCTATGTCCTTCTCCTGGCTCTAAACTACCTCCCTGACAATTTTCAGCTAAATCGGTTCAGCCGTTCTTGAGTTATAAGTGGAGTAACTAACACGACTTTCTTTTATATATATAGATATCAAAATATCGGATATTTATGATATACAGGGTGTTAGGTAAATGGGTATATGAGCCGACACTAGCCCATGTTAACATATGCATATAAATGGTATGGTGAAGTCAGAAATTTGATATCATAATTTTAATTTTTTTAATGTTCATACAAAATAAAATTTATAAAATCAGATTTGTATGAAAATTAAAATAATTAAAATGATGATATCAATTTTCTGACTTCACCATACCATTTATATGCACATGTTAACATGGGCTAGCGTCGGCTCATATACCCATTTACCTAACACCCTGTATATCCGATATATATCAACTTTGATATTATATCAATTTTGTATGAAAGCTATAGTATTATTTTATTGTATTATTCATGAATACTATTGCATATGTGTTACATAAACTAGTTTTTAATGTTTTTAAAACTTAAAATCAGACAAATAAAGCAAAAACATAAAATATCTTTGAAATACGGCAAAATCAACTAAAAAAATAAAAATCTTATGTCAAAAAGTACAAATACAGTAACAAATTTTAAAAGTTGATATATATCATCAAAACCGGCTTGATATATATCGGATATATATCCGATATATATCTTGATATATATCCCTTGATATATATTTTATTTTATTTTTATTTTTATCCTCGAACCCTGAATTGAACCTATCCAAAAATTCAATGTTTCCATCTTCCATACTTTTAGTACTATCACAGTCATGGCACTCATCTCTTGATAATATTATAGCAAGTAAAGCCTAAAACTAATGTTTTCCACAAATAATTTAAAATAAGATGCAAGTTACGAGTTTACTTAACTGACTTTTTAAGTTTATTATTTAACAAAAAATAAATTATAGGTACTTCTAATATTTTGTGGTTGGCATACATTTAGTATGGAAGCTGGAAACATTGAATTTTCGGATAGTTCCAGTCAATTCTGTAACCTACTCGTATTATTGGTACCGTTTGAAAGAGCTCGTGAAGCACTTTCAGGATCAGTAAACAGTTTTTCAATATCTTGTATAGTTTAGAAATAATCGAGTGAGATCACTTATCGTTTCCACCCTGTATACAACCTAATGGGGCAAACAGTCATTGTACCCTTGTATTCTGTTAGCTTGAGCTAACAACGTAGGTACAGTTTGCGGGTAAAAATTAAAACGTTATATGGTATGGCAGATCCACTGCGAAACCTGACTCTCTAGATCCGGCAAAAATATGAACAAATTACTCTTTACATGACAAAAAATGGAATATAACTTTTCATTGGTCCATAATCTTAACCACACTAAATAAATAAAATAAATTATAGTGTTCACTTAAACGTATGTATTCAACTTACTTGAGGGCGTCTTCTCTGACGGTCCGCTGCGGCGCGAAGCATGCGATGGCCCACACGCGTATTTCCACTCCCATGAAGAATTGCTTTCCACGCATGTCCCAGACGCCTTGGTTGGGTAGCGCCTGCTGTAAGAAATAAAAGAAGAAATTCAAAGATACCAAAATAAATTACATGAAAAAAGTCTTAATCACATTAAACATAGGTACTGTCCCTCTTCAGTGACAATAACAAGGACTAATCAACTAAAAAGCATGAAAAAAAATAATTTTAACAAAAAAATTAAAACCGACGCCAACAATCACTTAAAAGTAGAAAATAAGTACGTCGTTATTTATTTATTAGGACAATATACCATGATTAATATTTTTGGAGTCGGTGCTGGTAAATTTAAAACCATTTCTTGAGCTTGGCACTAAGATATGACTGACTGACAGCATATTTTCTAATTTTGGTGCTTTAATATAAATTTTGGTGTTCTCTTAATTTTGGTGTAAGGAAAATCTAAAAAACTACTGGACAAAATTTAATGTCTTAATCATTTTAGAAACAGTATAAGTTTCCAATAAATTTGATCTATAATTAAAGAATAAAAATACACAAATAACAATTTCCACCAAAATTAGGCAAAAATATGCACTTGTTGAAATTCACCCATAAGCTGAGCGGGTGCCTTTTTGTCAGAGGGGCACAAGCAGTTAATTTGTCCACTTGTTTATTTCTCTCTGTTTTAATCTATGTCTTGCCTGCTTGTATACCTTTCTTGCAAATGAAGTTTTCTATTCTATTCTAAAATAAACTAAGCCATGCATCGTTCCCTCGCAGGTACTACGGGCTCAACCCAACGAACAGCTACTTTATGTTCTTGTTCTACAACTTCTTCCTGCACTACTTGCCCGCGCTTACGGTTGATGCGTACTGCGCCGTCACTGGGCGGCGACGAGCGTGAGTTAAAAATTAATTTTATTTGTTGATTTAATTACACAGGGTTTAGGCCTTATTTTTTAAGTTTCTTGTATTTAGGCTAAGTTTTTATTCAATATCTTATCTTATTACGTAGGTACTTAATTAAATAATCCATTAACATTAAATATAATAGGCTAGTTTCCTAAAAAATTTTTTTTAGTTTGTCATGTTTAATATCAAAAAATATTGGACACCTGTATTTTTATTTGTCAATCTAACAGATAATTACATAGTTATGGTGCGTTGAAGTTCCGCGCGACGTCACAAAGTGCGGCACTTTTATGCACTCATTGACGTCACGGGCCTCTTCTTATGAACTTTGGCGCGCTTTATCTCTTTAAATTTTCATTAGTTCGAAAAAGCAAAAAATACGTGTAGAGTATTTTTTGATAAGTTAACTGACGGACTAATTAATACTCTTGCTTTTTGACCCAGGAAACATCCCTATTATTAGAATAATAATAACAAATTAAAAACTTTGAACACTGCTCACAAAAGGACGGGCAAGTTGACAATATTTTGTGAGGGTACATCTATAGCTTGACACAGTAGCACCTTGGATAGTTATAAGAGGAGTGATTTGTGCAGTTGATCATCGTACATTTTTAGGGCAAGGGGGCGTAAGGCGGTTATCACACTGCGCCGCGCTCCGCCGCGGAGCGCGTGATTTTCATATAAAAAATCACGCGCGCGGACGCGTTGTCAGTGTGAAGTGCCGCGCGTGTTTTCTATACAAACTGAAGTACTTGCATACAATGATTAAATCTGTCGCCCCGCGCTCCGCGGCGGAGCGCGGCGCAGTGTGATTACCGCCTAACTCTGTGCCAGTAAGATCAGTAAGGTTCACAAGTATACCTACACAGATAAAGGTAATGGCTGAAAAGTTTTATAATTATTCAATTTCCCTATTTTTGGGAAATACAACCCCGTTGAGCCTTAAGTGCTCAGGGCCCCAGTTAGGTTAAAGACGGCCCTGTTGAGTTGGTCTCGTACGTCAGCCGATGGGGCACAATAAATATAGGTAACATAACCAATAAAAATCGTTATGTGCATGTAAGTACACGTACACAAGTAACGCTCACTCGCCTTCGTGAGTTGCAAGAACTAAGTATAAGGGCCCTCGCCCACGGCAACTTTTTGTAGCGATGCAGTCGCGCTGCTGTAGCGCGTTGGTATCGCTTCTGAATCTGTAGCACAGAATAAGTAATAGTACACTCCGCAAGACGATTTAAATAAATGCGAGTCTTGCTACGACGCGATACAGTGGAATTCATCTCGCACAGCACTACGTACTTACAATTTTATTCACCTACAAGTTTTGTCTCTTTCTATCGCGTGCCTCTGAACTCTTCTTACGCTGTTAGGGTTGCTGTCTAGTAGTGTCTAGTAAAAAAATAATTAATCTACTTATTTTTAATGAGGTACGATAGTAGGTAAAGTACGCATTAATTATGGAAAACCTTGGGAGAGGCCTTTGTCCAGCAGTGGACGTCATTTGGCTGAAACGAACGAACGCATTCTGAGCAGTAGTCATGGTAGGTTAGGTTCCTATACTATCCTAAGAATTATTGATTACCTACATGGCCAACATACCTTTCAGCATCTTTGGGAAGCGAAAAAAAAAGATAAATCCGGTAGATTTCTTTTCGAATTTAAACACCCGAACGCCGCACAATAATATTTCTTTCTCTTTATGTCCATTTTTAAATAATACTTCGATCATAGAATTAGGTACTACAACGCACGCCAGCGTCCTGACGGGCGCGCGCGTGACACTCGACTGATATAATACCCGCCGGCGGGGCGCTTCGCTGTAGGTAATTATCGGATGTACCGCGCGGAGTGAGCCAGGCCTGTCTGTAGTGCGTTGCAAATGCGACTCACGCGTTAGTAGCGATGCGCCGTGGGTGAAGGCCCTAACTAAACAAAAAATAAGTTATCTTGACATTTGGCTGATCTAATAACCACATGAAGCTGTTCATTCTCGTTCCAGAATGCTGAAACTCTACTCCAAGGTGATGAAGATGGCGAACATCCTCTTCTACTTTTCGACCCGCGACTGGCGGTTCTCAGACCGCGGCGTGCGGGCTATGTGGGCGTCGCTCTCTGAAGCCGATCGAGCTGTGTTCCCATTCAGCATGGGAGACATGAGCTGGGACAGACTTTGCGAGACATTTTTGATTGGTAAGTGACCTGCGTGATCGAATCAGAAATGAGGATATCCGTAGGAGAACCAGAGTGACTGACATAATATTATAGCCCGCAGAATCGCTAAAATCAAGTGGCAGTGGGCGGGGCACATAGCTCGTAGAGCTGACGGCCGTTGGGGCAGGAAAGTTCTTGAGTGGCGACCACGAGCCGGAAGACGTAGCGTGGGCAGGCCTCCCACTAGGTGGACCGACGATCTGGTGAAGTTCGCGGGAGGCGCCTGGATGCGAGCGGTGCAGGACCGGTCTTCGTGGAAATCCTTGGGGGAGGCCTTTGTTCAGCAGTGGACGTCTTTCGGCTGAAACGAACGAAGTGACCTTAACTTCGGATTCCTCCTTTTATTGCTTCGATCAATAATATTTGGCAGGGTGCAAAGCCAGTGGAGGGAGTAGCCTAAACGATCACAGCGCTCACTGCGGCTAAAATCGTCATTTTAGTCATGTTACTTGGCCTTCACTGGTTGGGTTATTGGCGGTCAAGCTGTAGATCCTGGCTACACAGGAGTTGCAGCAGTGGAAATGAGCGGTGGGAATAGTCCCGTGGTGAACGCAGTGTTTTATTTTCTTAAACAATGACTCTTTTTCCAGGTCTAAGAGTGTACCTGATTAAAGACGACCTCTCAACGCTGCCTGAGGCCAGGAAGAAGTGGAACAGGTAATGTTTAAATTTCATAGATCTAGCGCAAAACTGAGTAAATGCCTGAGGTATGGGAGTGGCACGGGAGGTGGGACATTACCTTTTTTTTTCATCCACAACGAGGAAGCTCTTGGCCTGAATCTCACCTGATGGTAAGTGACGATCAGGCCGAAGGTGGAACCTCTAGCATGAACAACTTTCGTCTTCGAATCGTTTGCGTATTCGACAAAATTCGATACTCAACCTTCGAATTAAACGATAACGTGACAATTTCGATTCTCAAAATAAGTTTCGTGCTACCTTTAAAGTTTCTCATACTAAGTTAACTTTACGACACGTTTCACACGTTCACAAGGGCGCTGTTGTAGTTTGCGTACTAAATCTTTTGATGGCGATTCGAATACGCAAACGATTCGAACTCGAAAGTTTTTCGTGTGTGATACCATACAAATCTAAAGCACAGGAAGTCTCGCTGACGTTGACGTCTCAAAAACAACTTCCCGTGCCGCTTCAATAGGTACCTCTCAGACTCGCACTGACTCAGTCAAACTAGACCTATATGTATAGTTTAAGAACTTATTTATTAAGGTGAAAAAGGTTTAGGCTGGGTTGCACCATCTTACTTTAACTTTAACAAACGTCAAAATTCTTTCAAACTCCATACAAAAACTCCGATTAATGTAATGGTTACTGTAAAGTAAGATGGACCTCATAAGAAGGCTCAAGTTCACCCATAGGGCGACGATAGAGCGTGCTATGCTCGGAGTTTCCCTGCGTGATCGAATCAATAAGGAGATCCGCAGGAGAACCAGTGTCTGACATAGCCCGCAGAATCGCTAAAATCAAATGGCAGTGGGCGGGGCACATAGCTCGTAGAGCTGATGGCCGGAAGGAAAGTTATTGAGTGGCGACCACGAGCTGGAAGACGTAGCGTGGGCAGGCCTCCCACTAGGTGGACCGACGATCTGGTGAAGGTCGCGGGAGGTGCCTGCATGCGAGCGGCGCAGGACCGGTCTTTGTGGAAATCCTTGGGGGAGGCCTTTGTCCAGCAGTGGACGTCTTTCGGCTGAAACGAACGAAAGTATGAAGTACACCTTCATACTCAGCCTTAGTATGAAAAAAATTAAACTTTTTTATAATAATTTGTATGTTTTATTCCAGATTATTCTACCTCCACCAACTACTGAAGGTGGTGACGTTCGCGCTGGTGCTAAATCTTGCCTATCTCGTGCTGAGACCGATACTATCTTTAGTATTTGGGCTATAATAATAGGCAATATTTCATTTATAGTTATTTAAATTCATAATAAAGCGACTGATCCGATTTTTTTTAACTTCATTAAGCAAAATTAGCACACTTTATCAAATGAAACGGTTTTTTAAGTTTGTGTCGCCAAAAAACATTTTGGTACATCTACTCCCCAATAGATGGCGCTATTATAATAAAATAATTGAGGACGAATTTTATCAAGCAAAATAAAAATGCAAACCAATGAAATTTTCGAATTAGGATGAGATTTAAATATACATAACTAATTAAATTATTAAATTACCTTAGCATGGTGTTAAGTTTTTGAAGAAACATTTAATTTTGTTCAATAGACTATTTTATTAAAGAAGTATCACGTTAAGGCATAATATTCTGTGGTTAGGTATAATTGAAGCTATTTTACTACAAAAAATCTTAAGGTAGGTCATTTAAAATAATGTACACATTGATATTGATAAATAAATGTATATGTTGACAGAAAGTCAGTCGCTTAATTTATTATCTTCAATTTAGAAATAGGTAACTTTGTAAAAAGTTTGGTTAAGAGAAATATAGAGAATCGTATTTTTAATTTATAAATAAAACAACTTTTTATAGAAGCGAATTTTATTTTGTATATTTATTTACAATAGATATACACAACACCCATATACAAAAACACTATATACAAACAACATAGCTCTTAAATTAATTTGCTAAAGTGTCACGTCCAAAAGAAGCGACGCGGAATTTTTCAGAACTAAATTTTTCATAGAACTTGCATTGACACTAGCGCCACGACATAGCTTATACATTATTTTTATATAAAAATCAACAATTTATACACTCGCATACACCTTAGGAACATACTAGCAAATTTCACTATATTATTAGGTGCCTTTTGGAATGATATATTATTTTTAGTGTTTCTCACGCCCGTATTCACAAACGATGCTTAAGTGAAGCAGCAAATCGAACGCACAGCGTTGAATAGAGCTCTGTGATTGGTTCGTGTGTGACCCTGTGCGTCTACGCGCACTGTGAGACCTCATAGTAGTGTTTGTAAATACGGGCGTCGAAAATTTTTAAAAGTTAAGAAACACTGTCCAAATTTTTTTTAACCTAAATAATCATTGCGTTTATTTTATACTAGTTAAAACTAATAATAACTAATTTGTAAAGAAATAAAATGAAATAAATTCGTGTGTAACCATTACCTATTTTAATATACTGAAAATAAAACGGAATTTTCTGTCAATAATTTTGAACTCTAAAAGGCTCAAAATTATTGACAGAAAATTAATTTTTACATTCTGGCGTTTTTAAGATTTTAATCAATGTTTATAGAAATAAAAAAAAATATTATTATCCTAAATCTGTTTCATAATGCTCACTCTTTTTTGTCCGTTTTTTTAACATTTCCATAAATATTGTTCTATTATTATTACTTTTATTTTTAACTACATTACAAAAATCTACACGTATAATATAAAAATATACACACAGCATGTACTTTATATGTATAAAAAGGATATTTCATATTGAAGTTTTTAATTAAGCACATATTTTTTAACTTATAAAATTGTCTATGAAAATCAATCAATGAATTCATATAAAAGTAAAGAAAAACGTGAAAATATACAAAAAATCGAGTCATATCCAATTTATTTTCGAACGCAGTGACTTTTTTCGATCACAAGCATACGATGACTATGTTTTCTTCATTAAAATTCTTTATTTGACATAATTTTTTTGACAGTTTGGCAACTACATATTATAGTATAAGTTAATTTTAAATAACATTTTTTTGGTAAAAAACCTATTTTTTTTAACAAAAACTCATTATCATTAAAAATTTACGATTTGGTAATGATTTTGTTAATACTGTCTGTCTAAGGATTAAATGAACCCATGAACAGATGCACAAAATACTATATTTCAATCCGGTATATTTTAATTGTGAAACATACTTCATTTCAACCTAGATATTTTTATTGTAAATTTGATAATTTTAATAAAATATCTTTCGCATCGGTAAGTATTGGCACTAATCAGTTTAATAAATTGCATCCGGTAATTAATGAGAAAATGCATCAGAAATCAAGTAAAAAATTGTCGGCCTTGGCGAAGAAAAAAATAAAATAATACAAGAAAATAAATAAACAATACAAAACATTTCGAATCGAACCCAGAAACCAGATTATAATTAAATAATTTGCTTAAAAAAACATCCAGTTTATTTTTCACCAAAAATAATCCAACTATTTCACCCCTTTTTTTACATGTTGACAGTACGAAATGTCAAAACTGACAAAACATAAAACAGTTTAAAAAATTATAATATTTTTTTAAGAACAATTTTTTATTCTATCCCGGCAAGTAAAACTTAACTCAAAAAATGAGTTTATTGAAACGATTTTTTGAATTAACACTCGCAAAACGGATGTTTTTGAGTTAACATTCGCAACACCGATTTTTAGTTAACACACTTTACTATGAAATCTTGAAAAACTGATTTTTTGAGTTAACGCACTTTACTATTAAACGTGCGGTTTCTTTGGGTTTCACACTTAAATCGTACGCTAATGCTTATGACCCATCGTCAATAGCAGGGGCATCAAAGCCCCCACAGTCAGAATTATCATTTCGCAGAACTGTAGCCCGCCAAAGCCCCGTTTCGGTTGGCCGCCATCTTGGACAGGCAGCAGCGTGTGTGTGTGCGAGTGCGAGTGTGAGTGTGTGAGTTCTGGCAACACGTGAACTGTTGCCACGTACAAAAACGTCCCTGCTGAAAATAGCATGGCGATACCTGGAAAAAAGTGTTATATTATTTATACTGATATTAGGGGCCATCCATAAAGTACGTCACACGAATTTCATGATTTTTTGACCCCTCCCCCGTCCTTGTCACAGGTGGTCACATTTCTGAGACCCCCCCCTCCCTAGTGTGACGTCACATGTTTTGCAATTATACATCGAAAAATTATTAAATTAACAAAAAAATAGCAACAAATAGAAACAATAAAATAACGCGCGAGGTACGGTGCGTTTGGCGGCATTATAGGCCAGTAGAATTAGATTTTAAATCGGAAATAATTCCTACAAAAGATTTTATTGTTTTAAAATGGCTTCATTGGTTTTCGACTTCGACGGAGTTGTGCTTAAGTGGTGGGGGTATTTTTTAGTTTAATTTCTATTTCAAATTACGCGATTAGTACCTCTACATATATTAGATTTTGAAATGTGATGTCACGAAACTTAGGACCCCTCCCACCCCTTGTCACACCATGTCACACTTTGTCGACCCCCTCCCCCCCTCTTTACGTGTGACGTACTTTATGGATGACCCCTTATATGTATGTATATTAGTGTAATAATATTATTCATTATCGTCTTCTCAGTCATAGGACGTCCACTGCTGAACATAGGCCTCCCCCAATGCTTTCCATGTTGCCCGGTTGGTAGCGGCCTGCGTCCAGCGCCTTCCTGCTACCTTTATAATAGTCTATTAAAATTTATTTTCGACGCGGTCGAGTTAACTGCGCATCTGGCGAATAATATAGATAAATATTATGTTACATCATCATCATCATTTCAGCCATAGGACTAGGACGTCCACTGCTGAATATAGGCCTCCCCCAATGACTTCCACATCGCCCGGTTGGCAGCGGCCTGCATCCAGCGCCTTCCTGCTATCTTTTGCAGTGATGACAAACGGCTCCGAAATGTGGCCTCTCACTATAGGCCTCATAAAGAAGCTCAAAGTTGCACAGCGTGCTATGGAAAAAGCTACGCTCGGTGTTTCTTTACCAGATCAAATCAGAAATATTATGTTACAAATCAATAAAATTCCTTTTAAATTAGATAAAAACTAAATTATTTAATCCACAATCAGTATCTTACGATACCTTATCTGCCCTATCTGCTCTAATATTATAAAGAGGAAAGATTTGATTGTTTCTTTGTATTGATTAGACTCCGAAACTACTGGACCGATTTGAAAAATTTTTTCACCATTAAAATTCATTTTCGCGTTCATTCATTTCTGATGAACAATGCGGTACGAAGGATTTGACGCAGAATGTCATATTCGCAAAATGTTATTCATCATCATCAACAGCCCTTTACAGTCCACTGTTGGACTATCATATTGTTATGAGCCTCCTCCACTATAGTGGAATACAGAGTAGCATACATTTGTCACCAACCCCTACTCTTCCCGCGGGTGTCGTAAGAGGCGACTTAGGGACTACACATCAAAATGTTATCACTGTTCAAAAAATATACAGGAATAAAAATTGCGAATGACATTCTGCGAAAGTGAACTTTTGCGAAAGTGACATTCTGCGAAAGTGACCAAATTTTGCTATAGTTCCAAAATACTGAACTGTCCTATGCATGACATTGACAGGGGGGCGCCACCGTCAATACCGGATCGCTGGTTCCGATTTTTGCCATGTCGGAAACCATATAGTTGAACGATGGTAGCGCCCTCCTGTCATTGAGTTTGGTGGGACAGTTCAGCATAGGTCATCTATAATATGACGTTCTGTGTCAAAACCGAAAAAAACAATAAAAAAATCTTTGAATGCAGTTCTATTTCTTTTCAAAAATAAAAGAATGTTTTCTTTGAGTATTTTTTTCTGTCTACAGTATTAAGAGTACTTTCCCTCCAGGTGGCGTTACATAATAAGACTAGGCGCAGACCACCGATTTTTAGTTGGCCGATAGTTGTGCCCGATTTTAAATTGTATGAAAAATCGGCCAAATCAAATCGGTGTAATGTGCGCACTCCCATACTCCCATACATGCCCATACTGATCAACTGCCCGACTAAACTATCGGCCGACGAAAAATCGATGGTCTGCGCATAGGCTTAAGCCAGGCCTGTTCATCTCCGCGAGTTTATATCGAATACAAAACAAACGCGATGGCACCTCACGTCACATCATTTTACCGAAGTCAGCCCTATAGCTTCGGCGCAGTGCCGATCACTGACGTTTGTCAACAAAATGGTGCTTGACTCTTGAGACAGGCTAAATTACACCATATTGTTAATGACATTGAGCATACATTTTTTTAAATACCTTCGCGAAGTAAACCTTCTGTACGTAGTAGTTATTATTATTTTAAGCTGAAACTTCTCACCGGTCGCGTTGAAGTCACTGAGAGTCTGTTTGCTTTCGTTGCCGATACCGAAGTAGGTGAGCAGCGCCAATAGCGGCGCCGAGCACGAGAATATCAGCAGGTGTTTGCGGATTCGGTTCCTGAAGAGAACAACATAAACTTATCGGCCGTTTGGTGGTGGTTCGAATCGGACTACTATTCCGAAGGTTGCGGGTTTGATACCCGCACAGTACAAACATTTGTGTGCATGAACATATTTGTTTGTATTGGACTGGGTGTTTTCTATGTATAATATGTATGTATTTACAAAAAAAAATATATTGAAGTATGTTTATATCCGTTGTCTAGTACCCATAGTACAAGCTTTGCTTAGTTTGGGACTAGAAGCGTAGTGTAAAATGTCCAAGGATATTTATTTTTATTTATTATAAAGCGCAATACGCACTGAGCCCGCCGGGCCTCCGGCAAAGCCCGGCGACACAACCCGGCGGCACCCGGCGGCCTGTATGACAAGAATCATGTCGGCAACATGCCCCGCGCGTGTTACCCGCCGACATGTTGGCGGCTTGGGTACTGCGCTCAGTTGCCCGGCGACGCTCGACCTGTAGTGACGTGCTTGTATGCTGACTGCCAAATAATGGCAATGCCAGATTTTGTATGGAAGGTGGGGTCTTTTTTTTTCGCTCGGCCATCGACCAAACTTTGTTTTATGATTACAAAATAGTGTAATAAACCAAACTTACTATGGCATGTATACCTCTACACTCAGTCTGAACTGAGTTACGAGCATTAGAAGTTTGATGATTTTACATACTAAGTAGATTTGCTTTTTGCGCGCAAGTTTTGTAAGAAATTGCAACAAAATATTGCGCTATTTTTTATTGTGCTGATTCTGCTCCATACTGATGTCTGGAGCCTTTAATGGATTGTTTGTTTACACATANTGCAACAAAATATTGCGCTATTTTTTATTGTGCTGATTCTGCTCCATACTGATGTCTGGAGCCTTTAATGGATTGTTTGTTTACACATAAAATGTCACTATTTTGTTGCAATTTCTTACAAAACTTGCGCGCAAAAAGCAAATCTAGTATGTAAAATCATCAAACTTCTAATGCTCGTAACTCAGTTCAGACTGAGTTTAGAGGTACATACATGTCATAGTAAGTTTGGTTTATTACACTATTTTGTAATCAAAAAACAAGGTTTGGTCGAAGGCCGCGCGAAAAAAAAGACGCCAATTTCCGGCATTATCTATTCTCATATCAAGCCGCCGACATGCCGCCGACCAAATTTTCCGACTTGTAATAAGTGAAACCGCCAACTAGACCGCCGAAAAAAAGTTGCCGACATAAGCCGGCGGCCCGGCGGGCTCATGCGAAAGTTTGTATGGATGTCTGGATGTTTGTTAATCTTTCACGCAAAAACTACCGAACGGATTTTGATGAAACTTTACAGTATTATTGTTTATAACCCAGAATAACATAAGCTATAATTTAAGACGATTTGTGACAAACTAAATTTCACGTGGGTGAAGCAGCGGGCAAAAGCTAGTCTTACTATAGATCTTTGGCGATATCTACGATACGTCACTACAAAAACTAGTTTAAGGGAAACCTGTTATTGGCCATATTGTGTTAAATGAATGTATTAACCGTTCGCGATAAGTTTGCCGCTGGCGATATGACGTCACACGAAGGAAAGTGTCTATAACTTTAGCAAACTATATTGATTTTTGATAAAAATTGTGTATTTGCGTAAAATAAAACACTCAATTGCATTTAATCACCAATTATTTGCGTTTAATAGCGGTTGGAGGAGGGGACGCGCATTCCACGGACCGGCATACTTAGCGCGAACGGGTAGTATGTTAAAATTGTATAAATAAACACGCTGGTTTTCTCGATAAAATAAAACTGGATTGTAAGGGCACTTACCTCTCCAGCCCGGCGTGCAGTAAGAAAGTGACAAGCCCGAAGGCAGCGGGCGCTTTGTGCAACATGATGGCGAGAAAAACTATCAACTCGACGTCCGCGTGAGAAGTAGTCGCGGCCGCGCCTAAAGCTATACCGTCGGCTGCGAACAACAACCATAAAACTCAATAGGCTAAAGTCCGGTCGCCGAGCACGTAGAATTTCGTCCAATGACCCCAAGCTACCCATCCTTATCGCTCGCGCGTAATTATATTGCTGTCGCGACTGTGCGACTGGCGCCCGCAGTGAGTGTGGGAGCGCGACAGCCGGAACACGTAGCGTGGGCAGGCTTCCCACTAGGTGGACCGACGATCTGGTGAAGGTCGCGGGAGGTGGCTGGAATGTGCATTGAAATTTTGTCATCTACAGTCCGGTCGCCGAGCACGTAGAATTTCGTCCAATGACCCCAAGCTACCTATCCTTATGGCTCGCGCGTAATTATATTGCTGTCGCGCTCGCACACTCACTGCGGCCGCCCGTCGCACAGTCGCGACAGCAATATAATTACTCGAACTGCGAACAACAATCATAAACTCATTTAATTTTTACCCGACTGTGCCAGAAGGAGGATTATGGTTTTGCAAGTAGGCTTTTATTAAAACTTTTAAAAAGCATATTGTTGACGATATTGAGTAAACAATTTTTTAAATAACTTCACGAAGAAAACTATCTGTAACATAATACGAGTCTTCCAGTGACTTGGCCCACTTACACAGTCCACGGCCCAGTCACTGGAAGAAAAACTATTTAAAAATTCAAACCAGCAACTTGTCCCATGGACCAAGCTAAAAGTGGGTCAAGTCACTGGAAGACGCGTACTTATTATTATTCTGTGCTATTATAGAAAAAATTCAGTGTGACTTGCATAGTTTACAATACAATGTCATAACTTTATACTTTTATCCGTGCATACAAATTGGCTAATACCCATGAATTTTCGTTCCATTTTAATAAAACATTTTCAAGTTTCATGGACTCTCATATCGTCCATCTTTTTTTAAAGAATTAATTAAATGTTACTTTTATTTATTTATTTAAAATGTTACACAAAAATTAATAGTACAACAGTGGCAAACTTAATACTGTATGGCATACTCTACCAGACCCGTTAAGACATATCTATATAAAAACAGAAGGTCACTGACTGACTCACTCACTCATCACAAAATCTCAGAAAATACAGGTACTAGGAGTCTCAAATTTTGCATGGGGGTTCCTTTTAGAACGTAGGTGCTCACTTGGACGGGATTTTGCAAAATTCAATCCCTAAGGGGGTAAAACGAGATCCACGCGTACGAAGTCGTGGGCGGCCGCTAGTATAGTATAAAATCTGTATTGTTTCACATACCAGCTGCGTGGACAACTAGCCCCACTGTAGCTGTGACATTCTTTTCGACTGGATTTGATGAATCGTTGTAACGCGTGGACATTTGGTCGACCAACAACATGAATACAAAACCTGCAACAAATAAATAAGAAAATTTATAAAAAAGGCATATTACAATACAACAAAGGGTTATGGATATGACTCAGATATTCGTTTAATGTCTTTTATTCCTAGAATACTTATAACCTGTATTGACAGTTTTTTGTAGAATTACTCATAGCATTGAAATTCTGTTTAAAGTTTTAATTTAGTGTCAAAAATTGATACTAATTTATACTGTATCCATTTGTTGTTGTTAGTGAAATTATGTCGCATGAAGTTTGTGTGTCTCTTTGTTTTAAATATACAGCATGTTAGGTAAATGGGTTTATAAGCCGACACTAGCCCAATAAGAAATCAGAAATTTGATATCATCATTTTATTTTCATGCAAAATAAAATTTATAAAATCAGATTTGTATGAAAATTAAAATAATTAAAATGATATTAATTTTCTGACTTCACCATACAATTTATATGCACATGTTAACATGGGCTATAATCTAGTCTGGCGCCCGTCCCACAGTCGCGACATCAATACAATTACGAGCCAGCGATAAGTACGGGTAGCTTGCGGTCATTGGACCAGACTTTAGTGTCGGCTTATAAACCCATTTACTTAACACCCTGTATTGAAAATTGGCGGAAGGAAAAGGCGGAGGACAGAAGGCAATGGAAGGAGTTGGAGGAGGCCTTTGCCAATAGGCACACCGAAATCTTAGACATTTTGTGAAAGTTTTTTTAAGTGAAGCATTTGTTCTATATAAGTGTTATCCTAAATTCAGAAAGCGTCAAATGTAAAATGTAAAAATGTTTCGGAAATAAAAGGCTTATTATTATTATTATTGAAAATTTGCCTTTACCCACCTAACACTAAAGATATCCCAATAACGGAGTGCAGATCATCATCGTGGCCCGGCGGTTCGGCTGTGTAGTCTTTGGTCACTATCGTAGGCAACGATCGCTCGCTGAACAGTGACCGAACGCCTTCGGGGATGATCACGGCCAATGCTGTGCCCACTAGCAGGCCGGCTCCGAATACTGTCACCTTTTGAAGTTTGTCCTGTAATAAAACGGACATCATCAATTTAGTCTCCATCTCATGAAATATGACGCCTCAGTTTGCCTCTAGTAAATTTTTTTCCCCTTTTTATATCTGCAATCGACTTGGGTCATAATCAGATGTTTTGTCTTGCTTTTTTGTTTGTGCATTCCAGTAAATTCTCTCCCTCGGTTTTCACTAATTCACGTAGCAATCTAGTCCAGCCTCTGGAGAGGAAATTTACTAGAGACAATCTGAGGCAAATAGAGGATTTGACACACTGGCAATTTGGGGAGGTCTATCGTTCCTATTCACAAACATTATGAGGCCTCACAGTGCGCGTGTGGACGCACGGGGTGACACACGAAACAATCACAGAGCTCTATTCAACGCTGTGCGTTCGATTTCCTGCTTCTCTTAAGCAGGCATTGTTGGTGAATACGGGCATTAATGGATATATTGATACAGATATTATTGAACACTTGACATTGAAAACATAGACAAAATGTAGGTTAAAATAGGGCAAAAAAAAAATTTTTTTTTTTTAAGATTATTTATTAAAGAAGATCTAAAAAAACAAGTAAACCCTAACTTACAACATAATAGAATGTACTTAATATGTAGTAAATATAAAATCTGTTTACTATCAAAAATACCTGGTACATAAACATATGTTTTGGTGTTTATCTTAGTGGTTCACAAAACCCTAAGTGTTTAGAAAAGTATGATAAAACTGGACACGTATACATACCTCTGACATGCTGACATTCAGAGGGATACTTCCAGCCACATAGGACCCTACCAGCATCACCAGAGCAAGTAAAATTAACACCCAAGTGCCATCCATGGTGAGACTATTATAAACAAGTTAAACTTCAAAGGGTAGCGATTCGCTGCTCGTACTAACACAGAGCAATCCTCAATATTCCGTGACACGTTCCTCTTTCATGTTTATTTCATTGTTATCGCCCGAAACGAATAATTTTCAAAACAAAATTTCGCAAAATCTGACTGGAACACTATTTTGCAATTTTTTGACAACACGACATTAGTGCTTCCATGCTATTATTTTTCACTTCGTTGTCACTGTTCTTTTTGTATCACATGAAATTGGTATCAGTGATTAAAAATACTAGGTTCTTATTATTATTTTTTAATGGAGTGGCTCCGTGTGATTTGCACATACAGCTTTTTTTTCAATTTGCAGAAGAAGAATCATTCAAGAATTATTGTTTTATTTTATTCATTAATTTAAAGTTAGTAGTACATAGCACAATATAAATAAATAACTTTGGACAATTTCACACAGCGCTATCTAGCCCCAAAGTAAGCAATCAATATGCTTGTGAAATTGGTGCTAGCTTAACGGATAATAAATTATGGATTTACATTATGTACTTTTTACAATAGGTAAGTACATAGTAACGCCCAAAACCGTCACAACATTAAAATTCATCATTTCAATTTCTGCCCGGCCGAGAATCGAACCCGGCACCTCTCGGCATAGTAGTACGTCTTAGAACCACTACACCAAACGGCCAACATTATCAATAAAATTTATTATACTCTGTTTCAATTCAAGATTTACTTTTCATGAGTGTTTCTGCGAAATCTACAGCGCTCGCATTTTTCCTGTTGGCCCCATGTCTTTGTTTGTAAGATTTTTTAAATTATTTCGCTAACGTAACGTAGAGGAGCGGAGATTTTTTTATATTGGTGGATTTTACCTAGCTCACCGCGCTACCATACCTCGCTCGGTTCAAGCGAAGAAGCAGCATTTGAAAGAAAGAAAGAAAGAAAGAAAAAACATTTATTTGGTACCAAAAAATTAAACATTTGTGATACAATGTGCATTTATTTACCTAGTAGTTGATAAGTAGGTAAACATAATATTCGACACATCTAATATTGCTATTTTGATAGCAAATACAAAATTGTGACCAATATCTCAATGTTGGACATCGTGCAATAGGAAAATGATACAGTAATTTTAATTTTCCTCCTTCAATTGTGGTATAAAATATTATTAGTTACTTTGACCAGTGGCTCTCAAACATTCGAGCGCTAAAGTGGACCTCGATTAATTACTAATGATGTTGATAGATGGCGCGTAACGGCTTCCCCCGCATGAATATTTACGAACGAACGAAATTTAGTTTGTCACATATCGTCATAAATTATAGCCTGATATTAATCTGGGTTATAAATAATAATACTGAAAAGTTTCAACAAAATCCGTTCAGTAATTTTTGCGTGAAAGAGTAACAAACATCCAGACATTCAGACATCCACACAAACTTTCGCATTTGAAATAAAGAAAGAAAGAAAAACATTTATTTGGTTCCAACTTATTTTAAAATATAACACACAGAATCAGATAACAAAAAACAAGTACAGTCACGGAATGAAAAGGTTCGTCAGTTTTCAAATTGATTCCTTCAACGAATCGCGAGCACATAATATCACAGAATACATAATAGTAGCAACAGAAATTGCACTCCTTTGTGTAGGATCAGATGCCGACATTTTAACGGTAATAATAATAATGCAAAATATCCAACGCACATGGTGCATTCGAAATCGCACCTTACTACTACGCTCACAAGAGCGCAAATTTTTTGTGTTCAAAATTAATCTACCTCGCAGCTCAAGCGTCAGGGTTGTATAAGCAAAGTAAAATAAATAATAACTTAATTTTAAGAAGCATTTATTGTATTTACGATTGGTAATCTTTAATCTAGTGGTGTTTGTATAATCGTACCATCTCTAAAGTACCTATTAATTAATAAACTTCAGTGTTGCAATAATTCGAAATTGGACAAATAGTTTTAAAAGGTGTAGTGTCGGAAAACACGGTGAAGTAAGTTAATGTTTATATTAGCTAAAATAATTTTTTTGCTACCGTTTTTTGTCATAAGTATTTCAAAATTATTTAAAAAGTGTAGTTTTTTTTAATTATTCAAATTAGTACAGTTAATTATTATTCCTAAATACTACGATTTTACATTAAAGAAGGATAACAGTAGGTACTGTTGGAACAATAAACCTTGATTGTGACGATGATCGACCGAGCGTGTATAGAAATACGCGTGTGCTCACAGCTGCACAGGCGCGTGGCGGTCACAAAATATAACAGAAGGTAAACTCCATACTAAGCGCGCTCGAGCCACGCACACATAGACACCGCTCACGTACGCGTTATCAAGACTGTCTTGGACGAATGCGAGGCGCGACTGCGTTCGCTTGAGTGACGCTGCTCACGCGTTCGTAAAATTATTTTGTTAAAATAGGTAGTTGAAACAAACCACAGCTAATTTTCATAGTGGACTGTACTATACGATAAACATGTCAGTCAATTTGACAACCTTTGTCGGAAACATTATTCAATGAAAATATTGTCCGAACCCTTAGTATTTCTCTTCGACAAATACTTTAACACATTGTGAACCACTTTTCTTTCACGACTATAAAAATATTTTAGCAATTTAATTCATAAAACCAATTGCGCACATTTAAAATAAAGTTTGTTTACACTTTGACAGCAATAGACTGACATGCAAGGTGACATGTCAATGAAGTTTTCAGTTACTGTTGCCATTAAAAGAAATTAGTACCATTAGTTTTCCGCAACATGGCGAGGGTTTTTATGTTCCTGGTCAGGCTATAGAAGCAATGTTTCTTGCACGGTTATGTTGGCAGGTTTGCTTCTTACAGTACCTAGTGCAAGCGAAAACCGACACTAAGGTGACGAACCTTTTCATTCCGCGACTGTACAAGATAGAACCAAAATTGGCCACCGCTCAGCATGACGTGTCATGCTCTGGAGTGGTAAATAAAACCAGAACACGACGCTGTTACGCATAATATTAGTAGGATTAGTATAGTAGGATACGCGTTTATAGCGATTGGGCCGGGTCGCCACGTACCACCTGGCCCGTGGCCCACGGGCCAGGTGGTACAGTCTGTTTGGGATAAGGCTAGCGATAAAATTTAAGGCGATGTTGTGATGTCAATTTTATCGACAAAAATGCGCCCATATGTGGGATTGTGGGCCCACCCTCCTCGCCTTGGAATGGGGGGGGGGGGATAATTTTTTAAATTTATTTTTTATGTGACAACCTACATAAAAATTGTTTGTATTTCATGTGCCCGTCTTACAGATAAATAAAAATCGTATTTGTAAGTCAATAATATTATGTGTCATTAAAAAAAACAAAAATAAAAAATAATGACCAAAAACTTTAAAAAACTAATGTTTTTTTTTTTAGTTTCAGTCAAAAATATTAGTTTTGACGGGAAAGTTTTTGAGGGCATTTTTAGGGTTCCGTAGTCCTGGAACCCCTAATAGTTTCGATATGTCTGTCTGTATGTCCGAGGTTTTGCTTAGAAACTATTGGCACTAGAGAGCTGTAATTTTGTGGAGGTACCTATGTATATTAATCACGCCGACAAAACAGTATAATCAAATTTTGAAAATAAATCCCCTACATTTATGTGTAAAGTGGGGATGATTAGTTTTTCATCTTCTACCCCATCGAGTGGGGTATCATTGGATAGGTCTTTTAAAATGGCTTAGGGGTTTCTAAGACTATTTTACCATTTAGGGATCCGTTTGCAAAATATTTAAGTTTAAAGAGGGTGCCCCCAGCATATTAAAAGGAGTTGTCCCAATTTCGGCCCGGAGGTTGTACGCCATATCAAAAATCAAGAAAAATCTACTGATTAAGGGAAAAATATAAATAACTATATCTAGCATATAATTTAGCCGCTCAAAATCAAAAACTATTCATGAATTATCATTCTCAAATGCATACACAAGATGGCGTATGGCGTCAGATAAAAAAAAAAGATGAACCATAGACTAACTAAACGTCAGTCGCTGTCAGATTTCATCTGTCACTCTCCACCAAGATACGACCTAATGTCAAAAGTGACAGATGTCATCAAAATGACATTCGTCCACCATGATGGTTTTTGTGGTTGAGTATTGCTATTTTCTTAACAATCTTTTGTTTTAAGCGAATAAACTAAGCTATTTAAAAGAAATTGAATAATTAGAAACTGTTGTACATTTAAAAGCCCTTCTTTTTGGTAGGTGTACAGGTTGTGGGCCTAGGCTCCATACATTTTGGGACAACTCCTTTAGACTTTGGTGAAAAAAAAAAAAACAAATTCAGACTAGTAAAAACTAGTTACTTACTCCTTTGTTAGTAACTTGCTTCTGATTACGAGCGGCCGCAGTGAGTGTGCGAGCGCGACAGCAACATAATTACGCGCGAACGATAAGGATGGGTAGCTTGGGGTCATTAGACCAAATTCTACGTGCTCGGCGACCGGGCTTGAGGTAAAAATTTCAGCTCAACAAGTTTGAGTACCGATGCGTGCGATGTATGTCATAAATGCCACGGATAGTGCAAAAGTTTCCGTGATGGCACAAATTTGAGATGTTTTCTAATAAAATTATGCGGCTAAGTTCTTTTATCATTGTGTCCGCTTTTTGGATCAAAATATTATTATCAATGTGCGTATTTTCTTGTTTCACTTCCACAGGTGAGTGATTTTATTTTCGTATCAGTGTGTGTGATTTCTGTAAGCAAATGACTGTGGTTCACAATTGGTCAAGTCAAACTGTTTTTGTGTCAAGTTTCACGGTTGTGGTCAGGTAATTCAATCTAACAGTTTGAAAAATAAAAACCATTTTCAGACTTGATCCATTGTGAATCAAGTTTAGGAGCTAGGTATTGCTTGTTTTTGAGCTGTAGTAATGCAAGTGTTGTTGTGAAGTTAGGGTTGCCAGGTCCAAAATCACAAAAGCCGGACTTTGTGCTTCATTTGGCCGGACATTTTACCCTAAAAGCCGGACATGTGACGGGGGGGGGTGCAATTAGTGTTACTTCATTAGTGAGTACTATCATCATCGGTTACTATAATACTATCCAACATCCTGATGCGTGCGCTTTATATGATTCTGTGGCTCGACTTTCGCCTGCCGCGGCAACCAAATAAAAAGCCTAACAAAAGCCAGACAGGCCGGACAAGGCAATATTTGGCCGGACAAGTCCCTAAAAAGCCAAACATGTCCGGCTAAAGCCGGACGCCTGGCAACCCTATGTGAAGTAGTATTTATTCTACTTGTTATTTGGTTAAAAATAAAAAAACCTACGCTAAGCTTAATTTAATCCATTTTTCATTTTAAAAGAAAAGAAAAATGAGCCTACGAACAAAGTAGCACCTGCACACAGCAATAATGTAGACTACAGAGTAGACGGTAAGTGAAAAGTGTTTTTGGAATGGATTAAGTATTACCTAGGTGCAAAAGAACTTTCAAAATCCGATTGAATTAATTATTAATAAACCTACTTTATTATCTAAAATGAGAAAAAAAAAACTCGAAAAATTGATTATTTAAGTTTATAATATTTATCTTTGTCCTGAAACCCAGGATTATCCTAGTTTAGGCTTCAGTTCACCTAAACAGCGCCAACAAATATTGTCATTAATTTGTAATAACAATTTGTATTTGGTGAAAAATAAAAATAAAATTTATTTTAACACACAGCTTTGCATGCATTATACTTAAAACAACTAACCAATTGTTTGTAGTTTTTTATCCGTTAAAAAAAACTATTACCTATCTTTTGTTATAGCAATTTTTTTGTTTAACCAATAAGATTAAACAAAAAAATTGCACACTGCAAACGTCGGCACTAGTGAGCGCGTAAAAAAGGGTCATTAAAATGCAGGGTTCGAAAGGATAATTATCAATGATCCATCTGTTATGATCACGATAATTATCATGGATATTTATATGGATAATTATCGGTTGATAATAACAAAAAAATGTGCTCGTAAAAGTGAACTATTTAATTATTTAACTATTAACGAAGTTATCGAACGTGTTTTTCCGAAGTTGCGGTTTCGGTTCTCCACATTAATCAACATAGATAGTTGTAAAACCTATCTATTTAGCCACACAACGATCATCGTTATCTAGCGTCAACATATTTTTATATTTTCCACGCTTTATGCGACTAGCGATGGATAATGTGGATAACTTGACTACAATCAGCTACCAAAAACTTAAAGCAACAATCTATTAAATAACAAATAAATAAATCAAGTACATAATTAAATTCATACAATAATAATAAACATAATGTTTGTAATAAAAAATAATTACCAAATTGTAAAAGTACACCACATTAGTTAAGTTCAAAAGGTTGCCAATAGATGGCGCTGTACGTCTTTAGATCGCGCAAGCGTTGTGTTTTTTTCCAAACTACTTATACCTTTCTTACAAACATTAAATCGCATCCGTTCTGAGATTGGAGTTTTATTTGAATTTCAACTCAAGGATTTTGGGATCATGTGTCGATATCATCAATATCATACACAACATTCGCAAGAAATAACTTGACTTCATCATCATCATCATCATCATTTCAGCCACAGGACGTCCACTGCTGAACATAGGCCTCCCCCAATGCTTTCCATGTTGATCGATTGGTAGCGGCCTGCGTCCAGCGCTCAACTTGACTTGAAACGATGTAACATTAGATTTTTTATGAAACTATAAGACAAAATTAAATATATCTTATACTGTTGATAATTATCCGATAATTATCATGAAGCGTAATTATCTTGATAATTTGGAACCCTGTTTAAATGTATGACGGATTGTACAGCGCCCCTAGCAGAAACGTTCAAGAACTAAAATTTTCATACATATTTTTAACGCGCTCACTAGTGAGGACGTTGATGAAAACTCACACTCAACCCTCAGTAGTTCCTAAGATTAGCGCGTCAAGTAAACAAACAAACAAACTCTGCAGCTTTATAATATTAGTAGTATAGATTTAAAATATTAGTACCTATAGTAGAGTTTTTTAATAGAGTTTACCATTGTTACGAAGTTTGGGCCAGCTAGTTTTCAAATAATTTTGTTTTTCGCAGATGCCCAAAAAGTGCGCTTCAAGGATAGAGATTATAAAATAAAAATTAATTTTAACCTAATAAACTTTGGTAATGCAACGGACTATATAATTTACCTGTTACGTAAGTATAATTTCTATTTTTGTGCTTAGCGGCCTCTGCTGAAACTCGCGCTGATTTAAGGACGTACCTATAGTCTGGTCCGCGAGCACGTAGAATTTTGTCCAATGACCCCAAGCTACCCATCCTTATTGCTCGCGCGTAATTATATTGCTGTCGTGACTGTGGGACGGGCGCCCGCAGTGAGTGTGCAAGCGCGACAGCAACATAATTACGCGCGAGCGATAAGGATGGGTAGCTTGGGGTCATTGGACAAATTTAATTTCTACGTGCTCCCGGACCAGACTATAGCCAGGCTTCCATCACTCGCCTATGCCGGCCGAGATAATTACCTACAGCGCGCGACAACTTCAAGTTGCAAATCAGTAGAGATGGGTTATACTTAACGTGACCATAAGTCCCGCTTTGAGCGGGACTGTCCCGCTTTCAGACTGTCTGTCCCGCTGTCCCCCGCAAGAGCAAAAACGTCCCGCTTTAGCTTTAAGAATGCATCTATCGTTTTTAAATGTAACAATAGCGCGAGCGACACAGGGAAGAGGTACAAAAAGTGCTGGATTTACTGATCACGCAAGAGTTTATTAGCAGCGGTCAAGATACGAAAGTCTTTGACGAGTTTGCACTTATTTCTAACTTTGTAACAGATGAAAAGATCTCTGGCTGGAATGTCGAGAATGTTTCTACTGAAAACCGTTGGCTCGATTATTCCAGCACTTTCGTACCAAAACTCTTGATGTAACAAACTTTTCCATACTTATCGAGTACGTTATGTGTCTGCCAGGAAGTAACGCACCAATCGAAAGAGTTTTTTCTCAAATGAACAAAATGTGGACGAGTGATAAAACCCAGCTAAGTGTAGCAGTAATGAAAGCTATGTTGATTACGAATATATAATACGTATAAATAAATCATGCAGTTCCATAGTTATCTAAAAACAAAATACGATAATAAAAAACAAATTTGTTCCGCCGAAAAATACAAAAATACGACTTAGATAGAAGTCACCCCACTACATAACTGTTTTGTGTTTAGTGCTTTGATTTGTGTTATTCAATCTTCTATAAACTTGTAAAACTCCCAAAACTTTGTTTCGTTTTATTTAAATAATTCCGCAGGTTTTTTTTTTAGAACTATTCCTCAGTTGTCCCGCTCTGGCACAAAAAATAAATGGTCACGTTAGTTATACTAGGTAAAGATACTAGGTGCACCTATGTATTCCTAGTATTTATTAATACTCGATCCAAATACCTATTCCACCTAGTACGTAGTAATTTAGCATACTTGACGCGACTAGTGCGGACTAATCCACGTAATATGACCTTAAATTAAAATACATTTTTTTTTGAAAAGATACAACCGTAGTATGAATAATGCAATTTGAAATTCAATAATAATTCCTCCCTTCATACTTCAACAGGCTTAGGACTGTCAACTTAAAAGTTGGCGTATTTAAAAGATATCAATTTCATAAAAATATTTACATATTTTTTCTTATTTACATGAATATGGTTTGACTACGTGTGTGTGCGTTTGCTTCGTCGCGCTCAAATTTGTTTGGTCAGACAGAGACGGAGTGAATCTCTACGTTCGCACATAAGCTTAGCGATAAATACTAGGTGCGCGTAATACACGACTACGGATTACGCAATAATAACCTCTATTACTTTGACGATAGGGTCGGAAATCGTGTAATTTATAAAATACTAGGTGGATCAAGTATTTAAAAAATTGGAATAGATGCCGCCTAGTAGGTACTGTAAAATACCTAGTGTGTGGATTAGTTCTAGTAAATACGTCTCATCTCTACAAATAAGTCAGGGCGGCCACGCGCCTGTGAGCNCACTTACGCGTGGAATTTTATATCACTTCCAGGACAACACGAACTACCGCAACCACGCACTATACAATTTTGCACCATTTCTTCAGACAAAACAATGATAAGGTCCCTTGAAAAATCTCAAACGAAATCAACTGCATAGTAAACAACCGCCATGATGGGCCGGATTCGGCCGATGTTGCCACATTACCGATACCTCAGAAATTGGGATTGTAATTCCCTGATTCGCCAACACATTAAGCCTAAATGGCCGACAATTTTGTGATTTTTTATTTAACTAGGTAATCTAAGTTTCAAATATTAATTATTTATTTATTTAACTTCTTATTTGGTTAGTGAATTGGCTATTTCGAAGAATTTACAAGGAGATTTAAATAAGAAGATAGCAATACTACAGTTCACACTAAAAAGAGAGGTAGGGCCACAGAGAGCGAGATAGATATAAGTAGGTATTTGACTCAAGTTTTGTTCCCAACTTTGCCCTCCATTTTTATCTGTAGCTTCATGCTGAGCACACGCGTATTTCTGTACACGATCGATCGATCATCGTCGCAATTAAGGTTTATTGTTCCAACAGCACTGTTATTCTTCTACAACTACTCGGAGTGCCCTAGCTGTGACGCGTAAAATATGGACTAAAGAATAAAAATAAAAAAAAACTTAATGAAAAAAAAAATGTTTTTTTACTTAATATTTTTCACACATTTCTACATAACCTGTTAAAAATTTTTCGGTGATAAAAATGTAGTGGTGTATTTGTCGCAACAGCGATGCCCATCGCAATGAGAATCCACTCAGCATATGCCGTGTCGTGGGCGTGGCCCACGATGAGGAAGCCCACGTCACTGATTTCCAGTGTTGGTGTGCCCCACAGTGTCGAGTGTAATAATAATAATAAATAACGAAGAGCTTCGACCAACATCTAAAGAAGCTCTCGCTAGATGGTTGACTCAAGGGTCAGATACAAAATACGGTGATCCTCAGCACGGCACGCATTGTCCGGAGGTTCCTCAGCCTGTGACCCTGACCACCGGTAGCTTGGGCCGCCCTGCTCCGCTGCCAGCGGATAAACTAGTTTTAAGTTTTTTTTTATTAAGTTTTTTTTTGTAACCTACATTGTAAAAAAAAATTAAGTAAGAAATAAAAAAAAATTTTAGTGGTTGTTTTCCCGCAGTAAAATGATTCTATCTTACTAGTACAATAGATTTAGGAAGTTTTTTTTTAATTTAAATAAAAAAATTGCCTGTACGGAGCGTGTGCGATTCAGTTTATGCTGTACCTCTATTACGAAAAACTTTCGAGTTCGTTTCGTTTGCGTATTCAAAGTGTCATCGAAAAATTTTGTATGAAAAATTAAACAGCGCCCCCTAGGGCGGCTATAATATAGGGGGCGCTGTTTAATTTTTCATACAAAATTTTTCGATGACACTTTGAATACGCAAACGAAACGAACTCGAAAGTTTTTCGTACTAGAGGTACTGTAGGTATTATGGTATTACTTAGTGCGAGAGCTTCTTTTAATTTAAATATTGATTTCGTGAGGCAGGTAGTATCCAAATACGTCACTTTTTGTACAAGTGAGTTCGTTGATGATATTTTTTTGATTAGATAAAAACCTTTTTTTTTTTTTTTCAAATATTCGAACTCGCACGATTCGATAGTACTAGGTACTAAAGGTAAATAATTCTGCCGCGGGAAAACAACCACTTATATTTATTTTCATGGACATATAAATTAATAAAGAAATAATAATAGTTCCCATTCTTACATTACAGCTGAATCACCTTACATTTCTTCAACAACTGGAAAAATAACCAATACAAGTAAACTATCAGTATCATGGGAAATATATGTTGCGGATTTAAACAAAACCATTGACAATTTTTCAATAGATATTAAATTAATTTACAATTCATATTATGGATGTAACAAAACAGCTATACAACTGGAACGTGACGAATTTCCAAGTAAGTAACATTTATTATTATGTATAACCTATATATATATATATACAGTCGTGGTCAACTAATTAGGGACGTTATATGACTAAAACACAAGACCTCCTGTCCGAAAAAAATTATCTTTACGAGGCTTTGTAGCATGTGCCTATTAATAACAAGTAATTTGGCTAGTATTCTAAATATTTAAAGACCAGAAAAGAAACTAGCTAGTTGCGATCGATATTTTTAAAATAAATAAATAATTTCCACCTACACATTTATTGACCTAGGGATGGACAACTAATTAGGGACACGTAACACTTTCACTGTAAATGTAAATAAATTGGAAATTATTTAAGTGTTTATTACATAAAAAGTTTTCATTAAAAATATAGAATACAAAACAAAATCATCAAACGTATTTTTATAACCAATATGGTTGGTATTGTTAGTTATAACCATTTGACATCGGCGCGGCATGGATGCAATCAAATCATTACAGGTTTCTAAAGAAATATTATTCCAAACACCATTAAATGCCACGAAAAGCTGATTTTTAGTGCCAGTACGTTGAGCTGCAACTTTTTCCTTCGTTTCATACCATAAGCTCTATAGGGCTTAAGTCTGAGTTGTTTTCGGGCCAATCTAGTACCGTCACTGACTGTTGCGCNCTATAGGGCTTAAGTCTGAGTTGTTTTCGGGCCAATCTAGTACCGTCACTGACTGTTGCGCTAGGAACGATTAAACAGAGTACGCGGTATGTTTTGGGTCGTTATCGTGTTGAAATGTTCATGAGACTGGTAAGACTTCTTCAGCATACGATAGCATCGTTTTCTCCAAGATTTATTTGTATTGGAATTGCTCAAGTTTTACTTCAGTTGTTTTTATATGTTACACTCTATGTCCAGAAAAACAGCCCCAGATTTTTATATTGACGCCTGTATGTTTCACCTGCTTCTTCGTTTACTTTGGTATCATTTCGGACTTTACAGGTCGTCGCACGTATTGTCTGTCATCGGATGAAATAAGATTTATCTTGATCTCATCAGAAAACAGCACATTTATCCACTGAGCAAAAGCCTAATATCCATACTTTCTTGCAAACGCCAATCTTGCTTCTTTGTGTTCCAACTTCAGTAGTGGAACTGTACGCGCCAGCATTAAAACCTCATACATTTCAAACTCATGTCACACTATTCTATCACTCATTCTGACAGTCCTTTTCCTATCCTCTCCCTCCCACCTTCAGTCTCGCTCTCGCATCGCAACGCGCCGCTTCGCCTACCTATCTGGGCGTTAATTACTAAATAAGTATCCAAAATAAACCAATTCAAATAAACACAAATCGCGCGCTAAACTCATCTCAATAAAATTCAAGTGTTTGTGAAAGTGAAAGAAGAACCAAGCTTGGACCGTCCTGTGGAGTCTGCTCAATCGAAGGTATCCCATCCTATTCCTATCCCAATCTTCTACAACTCCTTTCTCGTCCTACCGAGCCGCATGGTTCATTTCCTATCCTTTACACTTACAGAAAATCACAACTACACATTTTCACGCATCCGTCATTTTGACAACTCTCTAGAAAATTCTAGAAAATTCGCTCGTTTGACACATTCTTTCTGGAAAGTTCGATTCGTTTGACATTTGACACATTCTAGAAATTACTATTCGCTCAAACGTCAACTCGTTGTTTGTAAACACGTGTATTTTTTAAATTCAATCTTTTAAAATTTTATTTCAATTCAATTTCAAATTCGCTTACATACGCTACGCATTTTATTTTCCTACTGGATTATAAATAAATACGCACAACTCAACTCATTTTTAACGCTAGCTCTCGTGCGTGTGTTTGCTCACCTACCTACAATACAATGGAGGGAGTAAAACGCAAAATTAATTTGCTTGAAGCTAAAAAAGAAGCGCTTTTTCAGAGGGTTCAGGAACTATACGACCTCAGCCTAAAGGTCTCCGACCCTCAGATTGAACAAATTTTCATGTCTCGCATGCATTCGATTGAAAAAACAAGATCGGATTTTCTTGATACTATTGACGAACTTAATTTGTGTTATATGAAAAATGATGAGGAACTCAAACCTACATTTGCCGCACTCAACTCGTTTGACGATTTGTACTGTAACCAGTGCCGTAACTAGGGCGGTGCCAGCGGTGCCCAGGCACAGGGCGCAGACCCTGGAGGGGCGCAGAAATGACCAGACCAAGCATTTTTCAAGGGCGCAGTTTTGAAAGCTCGCACCGGGCGCATAAAAGGCTAGTTACGGCACTGACTGTAACATCCTTTCGGTGCAAAGCTCCATCGCACAACCTCAGAATACGGAACAACGCACAACTAAAGGCCAACACAGAGCGTCGCAAACAGGATTTCGTAAAAAAATTACCGCCTTTAGAACTAGTCTCTTTCGACGGAGCCCCTGCCAAGTGGCCCGTTTTCTACCAAAATTTTAAAACGCTTATTCATGAGAACACTGGTTTGTCTCCAGGTGAAAAGGCTCAATACCTTATAGGAAAACTTTCCGGAAAAGCACTTACAATTTGCTCGGGTATTCCACCTACTGGTGAGAACTATTACATAATTTGGAACAACCTATTAGAAAAATACCAAGACATAAGAGTACAAGCCTCTATGTAGGTATTTGGAACAGTTAATAAACTTCAAATCGCAATCTTTAGATGAATTTTTGGAACAGTATTGCTCAGCTGAAGCTGCCTTACGACGTTTACAGATTGATGACCTTTCCGATTTCATTTTGACTCATATTGCTCTCAGTAAATTAGACAAAGACACTCTAAATTTATTTGAACAATCCATTAAGCACGTAAAAATGCCTACGTTTAATGATCTCAAGACTTTTATAAAAGAACAGAATAAAATCCATGCTTTACGCTTATGTTTTACGCAGAATAAGCCGTACGTTAATAATAAAACGAATTTCGCATCGCAGTCTAAAAACTCGAAACCGGCACAGTCGTTTGTTTCTAATACAGCTTCTGGAGTAAAACCCAATCAACATTACTTCCAATCTCAACCGAATTCGCAAGGCTCATACACTCCATCCGCTGTACGCAAGAATTGTCAACTTTGTAAGACGGAACCTGAACATGCCCTGTTCAAATGCAGTTATTTTCGCTCGAAAAATGCGCCAACTCGCTACTCTTTAGTGAAAAAATGTAACTTTTGCCTCAATTGTTTGGGCTTTCATAATGTTAAATATTGTAAATCTCAAAATCGTTGCTCAGTTTGCCAACGTAAACATCACACTCTTATTCATATAGATAATTTTAACGTAAATAGACCTATGACGTCACAACAGCTGACTTGCAGCGCTACGCTTTCGCCGACCGACGCGTCCATGTCCGCGCCCGGTCCGGTCAA